>NC_045642.1:33958523-34078523 GCF_009829145.1 Chiroxiphia lanceolata
TATTTCTGCTGATTATTGATGTTAGATTTATGCCAGACTAAGCAAAATCTGAAATATTGTCTCACCAGCTTGCATTTCCGAGAGATGTGTCTAATATCCATACTATCTGCTAATAACATATTAGCTGAGTTTGAGTTGTGAAGGTCCAGACATGAGACAACTAATCCCATGTGTGTTACATGTATGTGTGTGTGCATTCATAACTACCACAGACATTAACTGCAGGTATTTAGCTCAGAGGGGAAGAATGACCTTATTGCAGGAGTAGGTTTGAAAGTTTTAGGAGGAGAAAAGAAGCTTTGAGTTTAATGGGAATTTTTTCTGTGCAAGGGTTGTGTAATCTAGCTTTTGAGATGGTTTTTACTGCTTTTCTTGTCTTCAGCTGTTTTCAGAAGAAAAAAAACAACCAAACAAAAAAACCCAAAACAACAAACCATCGGCTAATGAGGGAAAATGTTGATTTGACATTTTGTATATAAATAGCTGGAGCAGAATCATGGGTGAAGGTTTGGTTTTACTTCAACGAAAGCTTATGGCATTTTGAAGCAACTAAAGGAGAGTTTGAAATAGGAAGACGAGCATTGTTAGAAACAGCAGCCTCCCACTGTCCTCGGTGGCACGGTTAAGTCAGCAAGAACAGGATGGGGCCCAAAGAGCAGGGGAAAACTGCCTTTATTTCTGGGAGATGAGGAGCGAGAAAGGGCTTGTAATTACCTCAACTTTCTAGGAAACAAAAGTTACTGACTTCAACATCTGTAAATTTGTAACCCTTCTCCTTCCTCCTCCTCGTCATTCCCACTGGCCGGGGTGTTATTGAAAACTTTGAGTGACAACTTTTACTTCTGGAATGTGGAAAGAGGCTCAGCCTCATAGTGAATGTTTGATTTCTGAGCTGAGTAAATGGACCCACGCTGCTCGCGACAGAAGGGAGGATGCCAGTAGAATGGGTGTGAGGATTTATTTAGCACTCGGGTCCTGTTTTGTGGGCATCTTTTATAAGGCATTCGTATGAAATTAAGATGATAATTCCCTGCTCGGCTTTGATACTCTCTGTCGTGGTTAAAATCACATCAATCCTTCAGTCATGTGAGAAGAGCACACCCTGGGTTCCCATTTCCAAATTCTCTGATTTTTGTGGATGCGGAAAACATGAAGGCAAGATATTTGTGTTAACACTTTAAAGGGGAGGCTTTCAATTTTTGAATCAGGACTTTATTTTCTTTCAGATCTTTTCCCTACAATTTGAGGAGAAATGTTAGAAAAGGTCCTCGTACTGGTAGAAGGATGGGGAAGAATTTATCCATAGTAGATTATTTGTTTTTATAATGAACTAAATATGTGCATTGCTGTGTTGTTTTTTCTTTTCTTTCCTTTTTTTTTTTTTCCTCACCTTTTGGGCTGTGCTTTCCGTGAAATGTCTTGCTGAAATCCAAGGTACAATATCGTGCAGAGATTTCTCCATCTGAGATTTACTGTTTAGCATGGAAGGTTCCGATTTTGTTATTTTTAAGAACCTCTCAGCTGTCAAAAGCAAACAAAACGGGAATAATGTTTTGACAGCGGTATAGTGTTAAAGAAAATACTCGAATCTGAATAAAAATTGCTTATGCTGTGGGAAAAGAAGGGTAACAGAAGAAACACCTTTTGTTTACATACACACATGTTTATAATCCCAAATTTCCATTTCGCCGATCGGGTCTGGGCTGGGACTTGTAGTCACCATAAATGAGGGATTTTTCTTCCAGATTTTGCTGCCTTTAAAACGAAGAGAGGAGGGGAGCGCACCTCCGGCAGCGCTGCCGCCCGAGCCCTGCCCGTCGCGGCGAGCGGGCACGGCGGGGCCGAAGAGGAGATGCCGGGGGGAGCCGGGCGTGCCCCCCTTTCACTCATAGCCGCAGAGAGAGCGAGGGAGAGAGAATTGCCCCCAACCAGGTTTGCGAGGGTTGGGGGGGGGGGGGGCGGGGACGGGCCGGGGCCGGGCCGGGCAGGGAAAGGGGTGCGGCGGGGTCACAGGCTGGACCCGTTCTCCCGGTAGGTTTCGCCCATCCCTCCAGCGGCTCCCCAGGCTTCCCGGGGGGAGTAAGAGTCTCCTGGCGGCGCCTTCGCGGAGGCCGGTCCGGAGCCACTAGCCCCACTATGCCCCTGATGCGTGTGCTGTGAAGAAATCCCATGGAGCCCGGAAAACGCCCGAATCTTTTTCCCAGGCGCGACCGCGTCGCCGCGGTGCGCGTAGTGGCAAGAGAGGGCTCCACTGCGTGGGAGGGTGTCTGTGTCCCACAGATCTCCCCTACCACGTTCCTGGATTCAGCTAACAGGAAATTGGGCCGGATTTTTAACTCTCCTGACAGCATTTGGGGAAAAATCAACCCCGCTGGCGCTGCGCGGAATCGAGCCAGCTCCAGGTTGGGCAGCCCAGCCGCTAAGGGATGAGCAGGACCGGTCGAGATGAGGGGAAGGTGGGGGCAAGGGTTGCAGGCAGATTTTAATATTAATAGTTTTGGTGGAGAGAAAGAGACAGACAGAAGGGAGGTTGTTCCTCTGGGCAGAGTCTCTGCGACAGTGATGATGGATGACCCCGCACGGCTAAACAACTCCTCCCCTTCATCCCCACACGGTGTCAAACCTACTTTACTTGCAGCTTTAGGAATAATAATAATAATAAAAAAAAAAACCAAACAAAAAAAAACCAAAACACAAAAAACCCCCACCCTCGCCCCATTCCTTGCATGGATTTGTGGATCATTATGAATCAATTACTGCTCTCAATATTTTAGAATTTGCTTGCATAAAAAGGAGGGTTGCGGTCGGAGGAAAAAAAAAATAATCTTTGCTGTCGTAAGAAACACAGAATCTTCCTGTACAGTCCTGTGACTAAAAAAAAATCGCTGCTACTACTTTGGGTTAAATCATTTTTCTAAGAGTCGCGCTACTGGGGACGGGGCGAATATTGTGACTGCGCATCTCCAAGAGCGACTTTCAAATTGGGGGGTTACGCAGTGCGCGTGGAATACGTATGGTACATGCAACCTCATTGCTTAATTTTTACAGAGAAAGAAAGTGAAAAAACAGATCAAAAAAAGCCAGAGGCGAACCCCATAAGACTTCCCCCTCCCCCCAATACTTAGTATGGTGTCGTGAAAGGGCGCGGGGCCGGGCCCCGGCTGCGTGCCCACGGTGCAGGACAGCGGAGCGGAGCCCGGCTCAGTGGCTCCGTGCTATGGGAAGGAGGCTTCAACAGGGACAGAAAGTGTGTGAAGTTGGATTTCTCTCTCTTTCTCCGCATTCTCCCATTTGCAGCAGTGCTTGACGATCTCAAGGTGTTTCTATGGCTACCTTGTGTATGTGGGAGGGTCATATGTGGGGGTGCCCAAGAGAAAAGGCAGCTCTTGGGTGATCATTTATCAATGTCACCCACATAATGATTCTCTCTGCAGCCTTCTATTGATGAGGATAATTACATTAGCTCAGAGTGACTGATCAATGAAAAACCACCAAACAAAAACTTCTTTACTCTTCTGTAATACCAAAAACCGATACTGAAATAAGACAGAAAGGGATTTCCCTTTCCTTCCCTTTAGCAATGATTTTTTGTAACGAACAAGAAAAAGTAAGGAAGTTTTATCTGATTAGTTTCCTGTTCAGAAGAGGCTACTGTTTTGTGAAAATGTTCCCTGAAAACTCTTGGCATCATTCCTTGCCTAGTAAAAGCAAATCGTTATTTAAGATATTGACTATTGCTTCTCCCTTGGACCCCAAACTCTTTGCTTTTACACTTGTGTTTTGTGACTGGGGGATGAAGGGGGAGAGAAGAGCGCGATAGTTTGGAGCTGCGAAGAGGGAAAGGGAAAGCAGATAACTTTTCTTGCGCAGTCGAAACTGTCTCTGTTTGTCAGGTTTTCTTTGTTTTTATCACTTCATAAAGTGGCTCTATTAAAGATGGAATGTGGCCTCCCTGAGATGCTGCTCTGTCGGTGAAAGCTTGCAATTAAATTACGGGTTCGTTCTTTCCAGAGTTAAAAATCAATGTCTTCTCAATTAAAGGGAATTTTAATGCCTTTATTTGGAGTTGTTAAGGACGCCATAAATTTTACTATAATGCCTCTAAGCTCCGAAGCCTTGCCAGTGGACAGGTTGATATTCTTGTTGTTTTTGGAGGAAGAGGTTGTTGCTGGTTTTGTTCTCTCTCTAAAGAACCTTCTTCAGAAAACT
This sequence comes from Chiroxiphia lanceolata, assembly GCF_009829145.1. Lineage (NCBI taxonomy): Eukaryota > Metazoa > Chordata > Aves > Passeriformes > Pipridae > Chiroxiphia > Chiroxiphia lanceolata. Next base: position 33,962,733 of record NC_045642.1, read on the forward strand.
CAATCATTTTGAATAACTGCAAGACAAACGGATGCAAAGGGGCGGGAGGGCGCAGGCTCTTCTGCCCTCCCCTCTGCATTTCGTACTGCGATCAGCTCCTCTCGCTGTGTCAGGGAACTCTGCCTTACCGCGCACCCGCCGGGCTCAAGGGCGGGTTTTCGTCTGGTTTTACGGAGGAACGGAGAAACGCTTCAGTTTAGGAGCACTTCTTTCGCCATGCTCGCTCCCCCTCTCGGAGAGGCTGGGGGTGATGAGCCGAGGACGCGGCGGGGCGGCGGCCGGGAGTCCCTGGGGAGGACAGCGAGCCGCCCGCCTGCCCGTCCGGCACCCACCCTTTAAGCAGACCTGGCGCTAGTCGGGTCCTGGTGAAGACCTTACATCTCTGTAAGCATACAGAGATGACTACCAGTTAGCCCTGGGACGCAAATGAATGGGAGCCGGAATAGGGTTGGCAGAGCCGCTTTTTTTTTTTTCTTGCCAAAATACTGTGTCTTCACAGGCTACTGCCAAGTAAAATCCCCATCAGGAGGCTGATCCTAACCACATTTACACGGGATTAATTCCTCGAGCCGCAGGAGAAATCGTCCCCGGGCCGTGAGATCAGAAATAGGCCCCTATCCCCTTGTTTTGTCCGAAACATGTTTAAAATTCATTCAATTAGTTCCATGAAGAACCAGTGCAAACTCCTTTAGAACCAGTGTAAACTCCTTTGATTAAAGCAACTGTCAGATTCTCCGAGATTAGGAGAGAGAAAACGCAGAGTAGGATGTATTTATTATTTATACTATAGTCCACTGTGAACAGTTGCAAGGGGAGGATTAGAGAGCGCGTTTGAAAGAGGAGACAAGAGAAAGCGAGAGAGAGATGTAACCCTCTCTGTGGTTTGGACCAAGCTACTACATTTCTCCCACCACCACCCGAGCTCCCTGTTACGCCACCCAAGCTGTGCTCCCCAAGCCGGGACCGCCGGCTCGTCCTTCCGCGCGGCGCACCGGCCATCAGGGTCCTGCACCACTTCGTTAAGGACCTGGAATCAGTAACCCCATCGCTCCGATTTTCACTCGAGTTTGTATTGTTCTGCTTGAGCCTGATGCGTGGCACTAAACACAGCCAGTCCCTTAAAAAAAAAAAAAAAAAAAAAAAAATAACGGGGGGACAACGACGGCTGCTTTCCTCTAAGGCTTGTGTCTGTGTTTGGAAATGGAGGGTGCAAGGCAGGGGATGAAAACAAAGCCATAACCGGGGTCTCACCGACCAGGTTTGCTTTATTTTCCCGTTAGTGGGGGCGGGGGACGGGGCAGCGAAGTCCTTATATTTGGCTGAGGCGTGAGTTCCGAGTTCGGGAGCTTTTTTTTTTTCTTATTTCTTGCTGCTGCGGCTCTCCAACTCGGAAACATTTTCAAATCTATGAGCCTTGAATGGACAAATACCCGCTATTAATATGGGACATGGAAGAGTGGCAAAAAAACCTGAATGGAAACTGTGCTGTAGCTTTGGGAGAAACTAACGATGTGCTTCAGCTCTTACCATTACAGGGAAGGAGAGAGGGGGAAACCCCTTCTGATTAATAACTAGCAGGGTAATGTTGAGGGCTTTTTCTGCCCGATTGCCTTTTTGAATTAGAGCCGATTTCTTCACACTTCAATAGGGCCTGTCTCTTTTAAAATGACTGACAGATTTGTTTCTCCTTTTTTCTCTCCCTGAAACTTAATGATGTAAATTTTCTAATTAGTTAAATCACGTTGCTTAAAGGCCTTAATATTTACCGGGCAAGGAATGATAGCCGCGTTCGGATCTCTCGAAATAACCAGGGAAATAATATTAGACTTTTTACAGAGGCAGGGAGGGGGGAAGCGCGGAGGGAGGGATGGGCTGGGGAAATATCACGTAAAATGAGAGCTAAAGTTCAGCCCGGAGCTTCTTCCCTCCTCCCCCACGCCCCCGAACCCGCTTTTATTTTTCAATCAGCTAAGATTTAATTAGGAGCCCCCGGGCCGGACGATCTGATATTTTCTCATTAGTTTCCCATCAGTAATCTTGAGTGTTAGATCGGCTTAAAGGTTGTCAACATTTGACCAATTTTATTTAAGGCAAAGAAATCACACATTATAGCTCCGGGACCCGAGACCTGAAAATAAATCCTGCCCGGATCGGCGGAACTAACATGCGAAAAAAATGTTGACAATTCATCGCTGTATTTAATAAGTTGCATAATGTATACTACGCGCGCACACGGAGAGCGACACGGAGACATCCGCGCGGGGCGCCCAGCGCCCGGTAACGCGCACACCTGGCCAGAGGGGGTGACGCTGTGTGTGTGTGTCTGTGCACCCGTGTGTGCGTGCCCGTGCACCCGCGTGTGCGTGTGTACACGTGTGTGTGTGCTCGCGCTTGTGTGCCTACACGCGTGTGTGCTCCTGTGTGTGTACACTTGTGTCTGTGCCTACACGTGCGTGTACACACGCGTGTACACATGTGTGTGCCTGCATGTGTTTGTGTGCGTGTATGTGCGCGCACGTGTGTGTGCCTGTGTGCGCTCCATGTCCGTGCACACGCGTGTCCGTGTGCGGGCGCGCGGCGCGCCAGCGCCGGCTCCCAGGCGCAACGTCGGAGCGCCCCCTGCTGTCGGCGCGCGGCTCCTCCGCGGAGGTGCCCCTGGACCGCGCTTCCCTGCGCGCTTCCCTGCGCGCCGGGGGAAGGAGCGCGCGGCGCAGGGGCCGCGCAGGCGGAGGTGAAGTGCCCCCTGCTCCGCGCCTCCCTTTCGGCCCGGGCGATCGTAACACAAACTGTTTACGAGGCCGCCCTTTTCCTTTCGGTGCGAGCGCAGAGCTGCCGACAGCGAAGAGGGGCGGACGACAAGGAAGTGGCACGTGCTCTTGTAGCCCCCGCCGTTCACCCTGAGAGCCCCGGGCCCGGCCGCAGCGCGTGCGGTGCCCACGGGTGGTGCCCACGGGCCGACCCCCGAATGTGGCTACCCGCGCCCGCTCTGCGTGCCTGGCCGGGGGCGCGGGGGGAAAAAGGCAATAAAGCACTGCCGGAGGGGTGTCCCATGACCCTGGTAATTTCTAGGTAAGGCCACGGCTTCATGTTTATTGAAAACACGACAGAAGGGTAAAATCGACCAGCCTGCTAGGCTCTCACCCCAGACTTTTCCCTCCGAGCGAGCAGGCTGTTCCGCGCCTGACTCCGCCGTCCTGCGCTCACCTATGCGTGCCTGCCCGCCGTGCCCGCACCGAGCCCTCTGCCCGGGCAGGCTCCGCCGAGGGGCTCCGGTCCCGGCTTCTCCTGGGAGGAGCGAGGGAAGCCGGTCAAGAGCACGGGGTGCGGGGACCCGGCCGGGGGTGGGGGGGATCACTCCGGCCGGGGCGGCGCGGGGTGCCGGGCCGGTCGGCCAAGGCTGATCTCGGCTCGGGAGCCAACAATGTCATACACCGCCCGCGCTTAAGGAGGCACCCCAGCCTCCTCGTACCCCGAGGTAACACACTTACATATTTACTGTTTAGAGGGTTATTTTGCCCAACAACAACAAAAATTCACACAAACCCAGCACTCAAACCTGTGTCTAGTCCCTTTGGTTCAGGGATGTGCCTAGATAGAGTCCAGCCAAAACAATGCTGTGCAGAAGGTATTGCTGGACAAAGACAGTAGTTGCTCAAATTTATTTTCTTGTAAAAAATGTGCGTGAAAGGGAATGGTGGAGGGTGGAATATCAGAATATTAGAAGACACCTTTCTTGGAACAAAGGCGAGGGGAATCATCTCAGTTGCGAATCCATCAGGCGGAGACCAAATAACAATATTCATAGTAAGGCATTCAAAAATACAATGTGCTTAAAAAAACAACAAATGCTTACTTACAGTTGCTAGAGCGCAGCCTAATACCAAATTAGTCTTACTGACAGTCTCGTCAACATCTTAAGTAAATTATCATAGCGATGGTCTTTGGAGAAGAAAACCCACACTCCTTGCTAAAACACCTCCTATCATTAATCTTAAACCACTTGAAGATTATGATGGAAAGAATGGGATCAGTAACCATTACCATCTTAAATTGCTGTTAAAAATCCTCTGTTTATTTTTGCAAAAAAAAAAAAGCGAATGTATCTGTGAAATGCAGAAAAAGGAAGAAAGGAAAACACAAGAAAGGCAGAACAATTGAGGCGAATCCTGTTGCAACCTCGATGATAAACACATGGAAAAAGCTGATACTGCTGTGCGGATTGCTGGAATCTGGGTAGACGTTAGAAAAATAAACAAAGCGGTTACACCACACCAGTTCTGTAAATTCACCGGTACAGTCAAGGAAAGGTAACCTCTTAAAATTATTTGTGTTTTCCTGAATATTAGGTGCGTGCCTTTATCTACATCGATCATTTGATAAAGATCAAAACTATTAAAAACGTACTTGCTCCTTTCACTGTTCATAGATTACGAAAAATTCATTTCCACCCTCTCTTGCTCGTATTTTTGTATGCACTGCATGTTTTCCAGTAATCGTCAGAATAAAGTCTACAGTGTAATTTTATGAGGATCCGACATACTCGAAACATTTGTTCAGAGTGAAACCTTTTCTGAAGCGATCTGAGATTTTTATTGTAGCCTCTCCTATTAAAATATAATTCCTCTTTGATATGAATCATCCCTCTTTTACAGATGAAAAATATCTTTCCCCTCGTTAAACTACTTCCAGGATTTGGCAGAGAAGGGATAATCTGCTGATTTAGGGACACTTGACCTGCATGTTATCAACGGATCTTTACACCTTCAATGGATCCACAAGTCGATGTGAACTGGGCACACGTCTGAATATAATCAAACACAGGTTTTTGAAGTTATTCTTTCACAATGTAGAAGTTTACATGAAGCCTTTAGAGAGCACGATGGACCCCGGCCGGCCTTCCCTCGAAGTCAGAGGAAAGGGTGCCATTAAATCAGGTCGCTGTGAATTAAAACAAACCAAACAATTATTTTCGCCTAGCAGAGCTGCATCTTCCCGTTGTTTCCGCGATGATTCACGCCAGCAGCGGTGTATCAGAGGCAGAGGCGGGCGGGCTGCTCTTCCCATTCCAAAGGGGGGGACGGGGGATTTGCTCCCGGGAGCAGCTCAGCAGCGGCGTGGGGAGCTGCGCGGCGCAGAGAGGGGCGCTCAGGTAGGCGCGGCGGGAGCGGGAGCCGCAGCAGTACTGCCAGCTCCCCCGCCGCGTCCCCGCAGTGACCCCAGCCCGGGGCTGCGGAGAGGTGAGAGGTGACGCTGCGAGCCAGCGCAGACCTGGCCCTTTTAAAGACACAGCTAATCAGTCCTTTACTAAATTAAAATATAGGAACCAGAGGGGAAGCAATTTCGATGTAAAAAATTACCGTGCACGCTCCTAGAACGAAATAGTATTGAAATGAGGACAGTGCTCTCTGCGACGGAGAGATTTGTCACCCAGGAACAGTTGGGCTAAGATAAACTATAAAATTATACATCCACTATATAGATCTGATAAATCTGCACATGCGGGAGATTACGTATCCCACACGCTCACAACAATAAAATAAGCATACGGAGTTGTTAAAAAACTTCAACCCCATAAACTATACAGCGGGGTGATGGTAACAGGGCAGCAGGCACTGGGTGGTTAATTGCCCACCTAGCTGAAGGCTCAGAGATTCATTACAATGTGGGAAGAAATTAAAGCGGAAAAAAAGTGATACATTTTCCTGTCAATTCATTTGTCTTCGATTTCAATTTATTCTTTAACCTTTGTAAAAAATAGGAACTAACTGTGGCAGAGGGGTGTGTGTACATGTGTGCGTATGCACCATAGCCATACAGTACATACGTCTGGGTGTGATGTAAAGGTGTATGTAATCTGAGCACATGAACTGGCTCACAAACAGTGGAAAATCGTGACAGTTCCATTTTACCTCTTTAATTAGGAAATATTCCTTGATTGTCTTGGCATCCATTACTTTTTAATAACTCCATAGAACCAGAAGAAGAAGAATAAATGTCCGCTGCAAGTAATCTGCTATAAAGCAATTATTTTACTAGGATAATATGCAATTGCAAGTATAACACCGAAACGGACATAAACGAGATACAAAGAGAAAAAAAAAAAGTAAAGACTACTGGAGTAATGATAATTTTTGACAGTACATACACTTCAATGGGTCACTGTAAAAAATATCTAGCTTTGGTAACGTAGCCCTGTTATAGCTAGACTGCAAAGAAATTTTCCCTTTTCATGTGTTTCAGGCAGCAAAATGCTGGGTTTAGAAGACTGCGAGCCAGTTTCCTGCATACAACTATAATTAATTTACGTGCAGAGATCAAAGATCCGAGGGCGAAGGAAATGATTGATTCCGCCAGAAAATGCTTCCCTGGCACAGCCCACGGACAGCCGCCACCCACGGCAGGTAAACTGCTGCATGAAACTATTTTTAACTGAACAAAAGCCTAGGCACACATCTGACGTCAGGGAGCAGCGCTCCAGGAGAGGGGGCTGGCAGCGGTGCGTGGTGCCGGGCAGCAGTGCGGCGGTGCCCGGCGGCCCGACCCGCGGCCTCGCCCGGCCCCGCTCCTGGCGGAGCGCGGCCGCCTGGGGGAGAGGGCTGTCGTCCGTCGGGATCGGGCTGCGGCTCCGGGGATACCCGAGAGGTGACAAAAAGCAGGCACGGCGCCCAGTGGGGAAGGCCAGTGGCACCGCTCCTGCTGACTGTGGTCTGCAACTTCTCCGTGTGGTTTTAAAAAACAGAGGCTGCTTTTGTACTCAGGGAGTTTGCTGTGTTTACCTGCAAGGCACCCAAAGGCTTCAGGCACTCGGCGGGCGGGCACTGCTCCCGTCAAGCTGGGCGCCCTGGCCGTGTGGAACCAGCGCATCCGCGGGCTCGGGGCGACACCCCCAGCCTCCCGCATCGCCGCGGCCCAAACTTCGACTCTGATGTGAGCGTGAATATACACGAGAAACGCTGTGAAGTTCAGCGGCCAGGAGAAGCGTTGGACTGGCTCTGCCGTCAGCGCTGCACACGGAGGTGGCAGAGGCGGCCGGCGGCCGCTCCCTTCTCAGCTACCCCTGATGCAGACGGGGGACTCCCCCCGGGAATCTCGCGCTCCCCTGGGCCCGGCGGGGAGAGTTCTGACCCTCACCTCTCTCTAGTGACCGTCAACTTGAGGAACCTGGCCTTTTCCACCGGTTTGAAACACTCAGTCTTCACCTTTCCCTCCCTCGTCCCCTCAAGCCTTGCGCGGCGGCCGCTCCAGGCGGCCTGGCCGGGGATGCTCCTCTCCGGCCGTGCCCGCCCTCAGCTCTTCCTTACAAGGGCGCCCGCGGCCGGGCCGGGGGGAGGCGGAGGAGGAAGGGGAGGGGGCGGTCACCGGGGCGGGGGGAACCTTTCCCGGAGAGGGCGGCGGGCATTTGCAGAGAATCACTCCACGCACAAAACGCCGCAACCCCCGGGCGACCTGTCAGCTCTGCCGCCCCTGGCTCCCCGCCTCGCCTCTCACCAGAGTCAACACAGAGCTGCGATCCATTCGGGCGATTTAGTTAAAATAAATAAACCTGCGAAGATTCACTAGCGAGCGATGCATCATCGACCCGGAGGTTTATTAAGAGGCTCCTTACAGCCGTGGCTGCAGCCCCGGCTCCACCGGGGAGGTGCGGGTGGTGGTGCTGGGGGAAGGCTGCGGCAGCCCGGGTCGCCCCCGATCCCCGACATCAGCCCTCCGGCAGGAACCTGGCCCCACCACAGGACAGCCACCCGCTGCTCAACCCCTGTCCCCATCGAGCCCTCGAGGAGGGGGAAGCAGCCCGCCCGACGGCTGCTGCAGAGCACTGTTACTTATTTCCCTGTATATTTGCGGGAGGGAGAAGAGAGTCGGGAGACGTTGTCAGTGGCGATTGTTAACCCAAATAATAATAATAATAACAATAATAATAATAATAATAATAATAATAATAATAATAATCGTTACTACTGGGTGCTGGTTGAATATGGCAATTACTATTATTGCCAATCACGATTAGAAATAATTATCCTGAAAGCAGGGAGGGTTCAGCTGCCACGGTGTTTTGAATAATCGCTTCAAAATGAACAGCAAAATATTAGGTTCACATACAGGGATGACTGCAAACTTTCAGTTGCAGCAGTTTGTAAAGGAGATCTTACCATGGTTGAGCTGTTTTACTTGTGAAGCTTCACTTTCTCATCTCTTACAGGTCCAGTGATGTGCTGTTCACCTACCACCCTGCACGGTGGCCCTCCCACAGTGGTCCTCTGGTCCCCTCCACTAAGTTCCCTGAACACACTGGACACCAAACACCTTTTCAAGGCAGTGGTGCCCAGTGCTTTGGTCCCTCCATCTTCAACAGATGAAGCAAAGAGATTACAAAGGATAGCACGGTTCCAGACTGAAACTCCACTTGCTATATTTATGTTGTGCAACTTTATGCAGGCCCTCTCATTTCAGCTGTTTGAAATGATGTGTCACTAGGAGGAGGTCACAGGTGACTGGCAAGTTCAACCTACTTAGCTCAATTATCCTAGTTTCATTTCCAAGTTGTGTTCAATTTGATCTTCCTGCTTGCCTCCAAATTGTCTTAGAGGAAAAAAAAATCAAATGAAAGCAGACAATTTAAGCCAAATCCTGTACACCATTATTTATATGCAAAATCATTTTTGTGATATATACTCCCCTTAATGACTATGGGATGCCAGATCTTTCCAAGCAAATTTACAAACCTAGCCATCAAATTATTTCAAAGGCAGGCCTATTAGGGACAAAGATAATTATAAACTTTCAGAAGCTTTGTAAAAAGATAAGTTTCTGAGTGTTGTCTCTTTAAATTTTTCTTAAGTTTGTTTTTAATTTAAGCCTGGAGGCATAGTAGAGAGATATGCAGAGTCTAATAAGGAGTTTGGAAAATAATGTGCTGTAATCCAGTGCTGAGCTATTTCTCCATAAAATATGGATAAGGAATCAATTCGTAAGTGCAAATATCTACTAGGACTGAGTTTTAGCAAACATTTCACATGATCATTCTTATATGCATTATTAAGGAGATAACAAAAGTGCTTCAAATCAAGCCCTATATAGTCACATCTGGAAATGCTCTTTTCTGTCTAATTTTCACTTTTTCCCCTTAAAAAATGTTAGAAGAAAAACTAGTCTGTCCCCTTGTATATTAATTGTTACCATCAGCTTTTAATCAGCAACATGTATAGTTAAATTTACAGAATTCATTCCATGTTGCCCCTTTAGAGAACAGTGAAATGAAGATAGTGTCTTTATTAATTTATAGAATCTGATGTTAAAACCAAACCCACACACATATAGCATATACATTGCTTTATGCATATAGACAGGCATGTAGGCACATAGACACAACACATGGAAACAAGTTATGACCATGTGTTGTAAAAAATACTAAAATGTATCTGTGCATTTCACCAGATCCTGAGCCATACGTCATCAGAGAAGAAGTGATCTAGGGAAAACGAGTTAAAATCGGACACAGCTAATTTCTGAAGGCATTGGAACTACAATAAGTTTTGCTGTACAATGCATAAGCACTGTCTGTTTTCAAAGCTCTTCAGGCTTTTTAGTCAAATAAAGCATTACCATGAAGGTAAGAAGAGTTAAGAAACTTCCCCCAAGTTGAAAGGAGTTGATACAAGTTTGGGGTTTTTTGCTAATGTATAATGTAAAGGAATTAAATTCTGAGGACAAAGATAAAAGTATCTAGGATCTATTACTACTATTTTTATTTTTTTAAAATAAATATTACATTTGTCCTTTTAATGGAAAGGCAAGAAAAGTATTTTCCAAACAGAAGCAGCAAAAACTATTTAGAAGAAAATTCATAAGCAATGTTTTTTTTAAATACTCTGGAGTTTTCTGAACAACTCTGATGTTGTTATCTGTGATAACATTCTTATCACAACTATTTTCTTTTTACTATTTTAAGTGGGTGTTCAAGGTAAATTGATGCTTTATGTATATCCTGTCTCAATTTGTAACACGCTATTCTCTGTAAGGACATAATTTGAAAAAAAATAAATAAAAAAAAGTGATAGCACTGGCAACAATTTACTTAAATTCACAAACCTTGAAATTGATGCATCTCCTATCAATCATAGTCAGAAACCTCAGTAAAACACATCCAATATTTGTATATCAAAACTGGGACTAAAAAACCCCGTTTTGTTCAATTTAGATGTCCTTCAACATGTTGTCATTTTATACACTGAAATTACTAGGGGATTTTTGCTGTGGGTTGGCTTTCTTCTGTCAAACATATGCAAGACAGTAACCTTGCAAAATTAAAGTGCATGCCATTATACTGCACAGATGTTTGTTCTCACTCAGTTACTGACAATGAAATACTTATTAAATAATAATAAGGTGATATTGACTTCTCTATTCTGTCGATATGAAGATCTGTTGATCTGTGAGGTTAATACTGATGAGGCAGAGTGAGGTAAACATTTCATCAGGAGGGCAAATAAATCCCAATACTGGCATAAAAAATAAAACCCCCAACTTTGTACATAAAGAGAAGCTAATCCTTTTTGTATTTATTTGGTATATGAGCACCAGTTCAACCTATTAGCATGCACAAGCTAATGCTGAAGTAAGTCCTTGATATTACTTTCAGGAAACATATTCCAAAAATGTCTATCATAGGTATTTAAAACTAAGCTCAAATGATGCCAAGCTCTTAGGGTCTTTAGTCATGCTGCAAGTTCTGCTGCAAATGGCACATTTCCTTTAAGTATTGCTATAAGGCTTTACGTACAACCTCAATATTCTTCACATTAAGGGATTTCTATTTGAGCCAGAGAAATCAGAGACATGCTTTTTTTTCCTAATAAGATGAGCTCTCTGTCAAAATATTATTTTTATTTGTTGCTTCATCAAAACATTACTGAAAGTTCCCTCTCTTTACCCTCTGCCACAAAGCACAACATTGTACACATTTTGAACAATACAAGAGCCATTTAACTTGATGGGTCTGGCAGAAGAAGCTACTTTCTTATTCATTATTATCTTTAGATTTTCCTTCATTCTGTGTAAGGGAAGCTCTTTTTAGAAGAATATTCCATCAGTCAGGTAGGTCTCATACTCTGATAGCATTATTTCAGCATGTTATTTTTAATGTGTGGTACTTAAACATATATAAGGAATCCATTTAACTTGCTTCAGGCTTTTGAATAGAAATTAAAGAAATGTGACCTAATATGTAAGATAATAAGAGGCCGTATATTTTTTTACATCGGTGCCAAAAGATGCACTTGTCAGTTTCCCCCATTTGATTATTAATTAAGGCCTCAATCCTGCAATTAGATTTGCAGGAGCAAAACATAGGCATGAAGCAACTCTGCCTGTCTCTTTGCCAGAGGAGACAACTCTGCCTTGTCGACACTGTGACTGTTGACAAGGGAAGAGCTCAGTCACACAGTGCTTACTGTAAGGTATTATCGTAAAATTCAGAACATTACTTCATCTGCCCTTGCCAGAGACTACAGCCTGATTTCTGGGGCAGAAGAGCCATTTTCACAGCCTCCTCCCTCTCACCTGTCTGTAGCAGAACTGCTGTGCCTCAGCAGAGAAAGTTGGGCAAACACTTGGCGCTTTCTCTGCATTATGGTGACATCTTGTTGGTAGGACAGTGCAGGAAAAATCACATTATTGCTATTCGTGCTGCTCCTGTTCTGAAGGTGTGAGGCTGGCCATCTGCTGCTCCTTCCAGGTATCACGTAAAGGTCTAATACATTTTATTTTGTTGTTGGTAAAATGTGATGACTTTTGTCTGAGAAAGGTAACAAAAACATTTCTTTTTTGACCTCATGCTTGCTTGTTCTTCTTCCCAGAGTGTTCTCAGAAGAACATTATTCCTGGGTTTTTTTGCACCTCAGGCCACGATGCCGTTTGAAGACTCCGGTCTCTGCAAATTCCTGCGTTCACCCAAATCTCTGTTAAAGGCAGTGGGGTTTTGTGTGCTTGTGTTCTGCCATGCTGTCTGCTTTTGGTTATTTTTTAGATATTTTTATCCTTCTATATCTTGAGAATCTTTTTCCTACAATGGTCTGAAGTATTTCCCAATTTCTGTGTAATGGTAGTCAGATGGCGGAGCATCTGGGAGCTGTGCTTTGGTTCATGGGTACCTTGTTTCCTACCATGTGGTTGGATGGTCTTAAAAAAAATTCTAACCCGCATGTCAAGTAATTCTCGTAACAAAGTCACCAGAATAAGAAACTTTTCAAGCTTTAACTCACACTGAAATTTTCTGAAAGTTTACTAACATTAAAAAAAAAATAATTAGGCAATTTAGAGGCACAGATTTTGGTTATATCAGGACTCGGGCACGGTTCCACATGTGCAGATATAACAACTAGATTACAGTCTCATGCCCCAGAATATCTTTATATGTATTTGTCTGAAATGACTTAGTTTAGCAGATCTTGGGTACACAAAAGGATCCAGCAAATGAGTTGAATACTTTTAGTGCTAACTATATTTGAGAAATATTATCGTATGACGATATTTCAGTGCATGCCTTTGCAAGTGCGAGGTGTATTCTCTGTTAAGTTCTCCTTAATATTCTGAGCTCATTCTCCACTGTTGTATCGTATCAAGGCTGGAGATTCTGTACCCATGTTTCTTATGTGGTAATAAGGATACTGAAGGAACAACTGTTCTGCTAGTGAATTAAACTGCATAAGAGAAAAAAATCTGTAATGACTGGGGCTTCCAGCTCTAGTCATATGCTTTGCAACACAGATTGCAAGAGAAGAAATAGACAGCAAATTCTGTAAAATGAGCACAGTAATTCCCATGCTGTAAAAACCCTCCTGCTTAAGAACACTAGCAATGACAAGGTTACAAGAAAGAGGGTAATAAAAATATCAGAGGAAACCAAATAGAGATAGGTTTCTTTGCAAATAGATAAACCACTTTCTAATATGGTGGCCTTATATATAAGTACATTTGTCTTCCAGACCCTCTGCTGTTGATTAGAATTCTGATGCCACTGGAGGGGTTACAGTTTTGTTGAGTTTCTGGATCTCAATTGCACTGTCAGGGGGTCATTCTTTCTGGTAATAAGGTAGCTAGTAACCCCTGGGAGAAAAGGAAAACAATTGACTCTTGAAAGCAGAAACATATACTGAAGTCTAGAGTAGATTTCTGGCAGTGGACCAGGTCTTTTCTCATAGCATTTGTCATTGTAGCAATGAAAAAATTGTGGGAGTTTTACAGGCGGCCAGAAAAGGAAAACAGAGCACAACAACAACAAAAAACAAGAGCTAGATGTAATTTATTTTGGAATTACATTTCAGAGCAGGTTGCTTTTTGTTTGTCACACTGTTGGTTCACTCGTTAAAGATGTGGATCCCATTAGATAGAAATATGTTGCTTATTTTAAAGTAAATGATTATCAAATGACGACACTTCAAAACATTTTTTTGCTTTAATTTGAAGTCATTTGAGTTTGAGACATATGCCTTTGCTAAATGTAGAATATTTTGTTGCCAAAACCAAACAACTTCGTTTTGTGTTCCCTGCTTGCAACCATTGTTGATCCTGGATGTCACTGACAATATGAATCTTAGCAATAAGTCTTTACAGAGGTCAGTAGTAAAGTTTTGCTTATTGCTACTAAGCTTTTTTATTAGTAGCATTCTGTCGAGTCAAATGGTCTCACCATGTAATCATACTCAACTAGAACAAATGCAATATTGCATTTGATTGGCACTGGAAGTATCATTCCTCTTTATACAACTGGATAAAGCTCACTTCTAAAAAAAATAATTTAAGCTGAGATCTGCTTGTAAGGTTTTTCCACATCTTTCTGAAAATTGGCTTCACTGTTTTGCAGATGATATTACCAGGCTGTTTTTATTTGTTGTAGTATAAGCATACATAAACTGTGCATACATGTATGTAGTACACGTACCCCCACACAAGCACATGACTTGCACATATGATATATATTATACTTGTAAGATTTTAAAGTGGATTTCAAATTGATTACAAGCCCCAGCATTGCAGCTGATATACATGGATTCATCCCATCGTTTAACTGAAGTACCTAAGGTGGCACTGTAGCAGCTTGAGACTTCCTTTGTTTTCACTGGAGAAAGGCAGGCACCCCCATAAACATTGCACTGAAGGTACTCGCTTTTCTTCACTGGCTATAGAGTAAGACTAGAGCAAATCTACTTCTAATTAAGAATAAATGACTGAAAAAGACTGCAAGGAATCCTTGCTGAAACATGCAAAATACCATATCTTCTGCTGTCACCTGTATGGGTTGAAAAAGATCTTTCAATTTAGAATCTAAACCACCTCATAAAAATAATCATATGTGAAGTCTTACATGGAAGAAAACTGAACAAAACTTGGGATAGATATTTTTTAATTTTAGTTGTTTAAAAGTCAGACATCTAGTCATCTTCTCTTACTCCATAGTCCACTCATTTAACTCATTTGTCTCAGAATTAGATTAAATAAGATGAGGAGGAGGATCCTGAGGCACATGTACGGTAGGTGAGATACAATGGTAGGGGTGCATTAATTACAGAACAAATTTAGATGTCTAAATTAGAAGAAGTGACCTTTGGATTAGGATTTTAGGTGCTTAGGATACCTTTTAGACAGATAAAGCAAAGTAAAATGAAATGAAATTTTTCTAAGGGATTTGTGTGACAACATGCAGAGAAGGAAGTATTCACAGATTAAGAGTAAAAACATAGTTGTACTGTTGCCTGGTAAAATCCTGACAACCCCCTGCCTTGTTGCATTAGATAAATTGGGAAGAACAAAGAACATCTTGAAGAAGCCCTTATCTCACACCACATAGAGTACTATGCAACAGACTGTGAAAGAGAGAAAGGTGTTACTCCTTAAGCAGTAAGAGAGAGGCTGGCTAAAATATGACTTATTGTCATGACCCTATCTAGGCACAGAAAAATTAGTAATAGATCTTTTCATCTTAACTTCTCTTTCTCTCCTTCCTTGCATTCCCCCTCACCCGCCCCAGGAAATAGCAGTAAGTTTGTATATGTATTTTTCAATATCCAAGAGAGTGTCTGATTTATCTTGTTTATCTCTTTCTCAGCACAGTTCATGGAAAATCATTTTCATACAACTATGTTGTCTCATGTTGTATTACACCAAAAAAAAGCAAATTTTAAAAAGCTCTGGTGTGATTAAAATAATCTTCATTCTTTCTAAAGACTGCTATTTTTTTAGTTAAGACTAATTGTGATGTCTGAAGTTACACTTGTAAGGGTGAACTTCTGTCCCAAGCAGATTCTTTTAACTGGAATTTGTACGTATTTATAATTATATTTATATTTTAGGATCCTAGAATGCACCATTTCCTCAAAGAATAGGAATGTTACTTTCACACCTTTTAATTTAGAGCATCTGTTGTTGAAGGAGCTGCAAGTTTATTTACTCATGAACTAAAAGTCTCAGCAGGTAATATTAAAACCAGTATCTTGCTGTCCAGAATAACGGTAACAGAAAACAAAAGTCAAACGCTAATGTTAGTCATAAGATAAACTAACTGGTGACATGCTCTATTGTGAGCTGAAGCTCTGTCAGATTGTCAAGAGGAATTAGTTCTTAAGCAAGATATTTATAGCAACATAAGACTGGAAGGCATCACCAGGGTCACAGAATCATTGAAATAGAAGAGACTTTGTTAAATAACATTCCCTCATGGCCCTATGAAAATTTTCCCCATAGCTTCTCTGAAACTCCCTGCTGGTCTATTTTTATTGTAAAGCTGGCATTCAGGTTTTTCTGTCCATAGGATCAAGATTTACTGACCAGACACTGAAGCAATTTAATACCTCTAGGTACATCGGTTCTCCCTGACCTACATCCTAGTAGTATGTAACTGTCTGAGCAAAGAAGGGTGAATACTCATTTCTCCTTTCTGAAAATCAAGAAATGCACCAGAAAGAATAAAAGTCCTTCCTGGATGCAACTAATCAAGAAATGCCTTGTAGTAAGATAAACGCAATATAACTACAGCATAGACACACATTCAATAGACATAGTTTAGGAAATGAGAGCAAGGACTGCTCTGCTGTCCTTATCTCTTATAATGAGGCTTTCAAGATTTTCAAGCAGCTGATGTCCAGATAATTTAGAGATTTGCAGGCAGAATTGCATACAGAAGTGAGGAGAAATCTATTGTAAAGGCCTGAGCAACTGAGGTCTGTGGTGATTCATTCTACTTACAAGGCAGACAGCTGTTTTCAGCAGGATCTGCAGCTTTTGGGTGGACTTACTGGGCCAGTATCCTTCCTCCTGCAAATCTATTAAAGTGAGTGGAATTACATATGGGATGAACTTGGCTCCTTAGGTGTGGGAGAAATCATTTCCCATACTGACATATGAATATTAGCACTTCCTTATGCAGGGATTACAGACAGGCTTTAGAAATGTTTACAAGGTGGGAAGAACAATGAAAAAACATGTAAAATCATTTCATCTTGATTCAACTTTGGAAGGAACTCTTCATATGGATCGCTCTCTTTTCAGTTGGCTGTGTCTGCCAGAACCTTTCTTCCAAATCTCAACCTCATAGCCCAGCTACAATAAGGAATTTGGTCTCTGTTCAGTTGAGGGCTGCGAAGAACATATGCACTTCCTCTACATTCCCACCTGCTTCTCATCTTGGGGACTAAGGATAATGCTGCTGAAAAGTACATGGGAACCATGTAAAAATTTCTGAAGAGTTGTCATGAAACAGAGCTGTGCCAAATCCTTCTGTTATCCATTTATACTGTGGTCATTGCCCTCTGAGTCTAGGAAACAGAGCCCTCAGTTCTTTCCTGGCAACCAAAGGATGGCAACTTTACCCCACCTGCAGAAGGACTTTCAGGAAACGAAGCCATTTGCTCTTATCAGCCCCTGTGCCTCTATTCAGGGAGATAATACATCTCCCGAGTCCATTTAAATTAAAATAATAAACTGAACCCAGCACTGTATTTTTATACCCAGTGGGCCAGCTGCCTTTCAAGGCTGCAGAATCTGAAGTGCGAGAGTGGAGTGACAGAGCTAGTCAAACCAATACCTTTCTTTCATGGATGCCACAGCATGAACAACCCATCCACTGGACAACAACCGCTAGAGGAGCCAACCACACCATAACCCTGCTCCCTTGTTTAACATGTACTTGACTTCTGCATCAGATGTTCTCTGCATTCCAGAAGGCTGCTGTAGTGCTGAGAGGGTGTTATCTAAACTTATTTTACAGTATCTATCTTTATAAATGGGGGGCTTTAGTAATTTCTGAATTATGATATCATATATCCAGGAATAGAGTGTGGGAAAATCCCTGCTGTTAATGATACAAAGGTTCAGTGTCAGTCCTCAAACAAAAGTGAGTTTAGCTTTGACATAAAGGTGCAAACTATTTCACTTCACATCGTAGAAGAATTTTGCCAGACACTCTCAGAATTTTGTCCCTATTAGTCTCAGTGTGTGAGGCATAGAAAACCTTTGTATATAAGGGAACAATTGCAAACTATTCTCTTCAGCATCTATATCTTTCTACTGCTACTTGAGTTAAAGATTTTCTGCAAATGCATCTGCAGATACATGTATGGAAGAGATGGGTAACTGTTTCGTTTCAGTCTTGGAAATTAAATATCAAAATTGAAACCAGCATGAAAGTGCTTCATTTAATTGTCTGTATGCCTAAATATATTACAGAAAGGGGGTAACAAGAGGGAGTATTTCTGAAACAGCACCAAGGAGCTGGTGCTCTGAATGATCATCAGTGAGTCAGGGCTCAGAGGTTTTATTTCTCATTTTGCCACTGACACCTGAATAAACTTGGCTACAATATTAACCTATTTTTACACAAATCCTCCCTTAAGTGACACTAATCATTACAGTCTTTACATGGTTCCTTCCTGAAACTTAGTTCATTAATGTTCAATGAGTCAGTCAGACAAAATGTATTAAGTATGTGAAAACTGTGTACTGATTCTGCAGAAAACTTTTGAGAAAAACAAACTCCTGCATTTTACACACTATTTTGACTCTGAAAACAATCCCAAGGCCATCATCGATATGCACAGATCTCAGGTTTATTTATATTTACATACAGGCACCTACATAAAGATAAGAGCATAGGAAGTAACAGCCGTAAGTATGATTATGCTAACCATCCCTGTTAAGAGTGAGAGAGATGAGAAAGGATAGAATGGAGCTTGACAGCGCAAAAATACTGACTTGTGACTTTTATTTCCTTTCACAACAATTCACCAGTGTAAAACTTCTCCCTTGCAATTCAGCCAAGGTTGCCGAGACCCTCTGTGATGGGCTGAGCAAGACCAACTTGCACAAGTCAAGAGTGCTTTATGTGTAAAATGTGTAAAAAATGAATGTAAGTTACAGCTTTGGGAAGTACTTGTGGAGCACAAGCTTCGTTGCCTTTAAGTTGGTAGGACATGGAGCTTAGTCAGACAACTCCATTTTTATTTTCTTTGTGCCTGCTTCCTTACATTCCCTACACTCTTTCCCAATTTCCTGGTGTAGGCCTCTACATGAAAATAAAAAGTTTTGGAAGACACTAAAAATTCTGAAGATGAACTTTCATTTATCTAATTTTAATTAAGAATAAGCAAACTTTTGAGATACATATGGTGTAAGTATCAGGAAAAATGTAACACACACTTTACACTAAAAGCAACAGAAGTTGGAACACAGAAGAGAAACACACCTTGCAAATGGCAGCAATGGCAGCCTAGAATTTCCTTTTGAACGTATTTATACATTTTCATAACCCTTTGTTCTATCTTCATAGTCTACAGCTCCTTTCTCAGAGATATTTTATATCCATTTTCAAGCAGTATGTAGGGACTATAGAATTTTGTTCAGCTTGATATGAGGAACCTGTAAAGAATCTCTTCTTTTCTATTGTTGCTTTTTTTACCTCCAGATGTTCAACTGCCTATGAGAGTACTGAAGAAAACATAGTTATGCTGTATTCCAATACTGAGTCAGATTAATTGAAAAATATCATGTGATGTGTACAGTAAGGGAATTTTAAATTAACTCCCTAGCATATTCATGGTCAAATAGAATGGCTGTACTTTCTAATAGGAAAGTGCTCCTAAGTGATTCTTACTAAAAAAATAGCCAAGTGCACATCACAGAGTATACCATACAAAAGAGAGGACAGCAGGCTGCACTGTCACCCACTGAAGCCTGACCCCACTAATTTTGTTCTTTCAAAAATGGTTTAGTTCTTATGCTCATGGAAATGTGCACTAGCAAGAACAAGCTGATCTTATGTAGTAACTTGTCATGTCTGATCAATGCTTAGGACTAGCTGGAGTCACATGGCAGTAAAAGCTCTTCTGTGCTAAGCACACCTATGCACATACAAGTACAGTGGAAGCTTACTGCAGACCTTCTGGAGCTACTGCCACTACCTTCGTTGTTCTGCTTATATAGCACAGAACTATGTTGATAAATACCCAGATAGGACAGATATAAATTTGATGGATGAAGTACTGTTTTCTCTAATAATTTAGATTGAAATGTTAAATTTTGCTCTGCATTTATCATGCTCTTCTGGTCTGTATTGGCAATAGGCTCACTCATTGTTCTAAATGGCTGTAAATAGCTGTCAAGTTCACAGCATCCAGGGGATAAAAGCCTTTGTGCATTGGTATTATTGAAAGCAGGTCTGATACTGCTGCTTTTTAACCTGGAAAATTTAAGCGAAGAGAAGAATTTATTCCTTCTAGCTCAGGAGGTTCCTAAGCTACAGAAAGCTTGAGGGGTTGTACAGAAAGAAATTTTATCCTATGTTTTTCCTCAAATGCACTCTATTAGCCATTCAGACAGAGAGTGAACTAAATAGCTCTTTGCTCTGGCTGAAGAGTGCTTTTTTTATGGACTGCCTTTATTCTTAGTTATTGCAGCAGCCTTTGGGCTTGATTCTATAAAACACTAGCCCAGGGCAAGCTGCCCCCAGTAATATCAGGGCAGGCAATTAAGCAATTAACACATGAGTGTTTGCAGCTCTCAGCAGATGGTTGATACCCACACACACCTTGGTTCTTATGGAGAAGGACTTTTACAAGGAAATCTCATTTCTCCGTGCAGCAGCAGTATATAGCCTGGAAGTGTAGCAGGCGATTGGCTTTAAAGGTTAAGAGGAAATCACACGTGGGCTTCCAGCTGCCAGGCAGCTTTCAGCAGACCTCAGCTCTAAGATGAGCACGTCCATCATGGTGCAGGGTAGCTAACACCCATCAGCTGTGTTCTGGGATTTGGCAGGAGGAATGCATGTGCTTTACTGTGAGGCCCCTCATTTGCTCTTGCTTCTACAAAGATATTTCAAATGGTGTCCATAGCTGGGTTTGGGTAAACCATTTGGACAGCCTACTCCAGAGGTAAACTAGAAAATTTGTCTGTGTCAGTGTGAAGGAAGCCTCTTTACTACTGCAGTACTCGTGGGAAGAGAAACTCATGATACCACACTTTGAGTATTTACCAGACCAGGAAAGGCAAAGAAATATCTTTGTGGGACAAATTAGAAGGGCTTCTACATTTCTTACTTGGCTTAAAGGGCACATTTATATACTGAAAATGAACTTGTTTTGCTGTTGCTGATGTGTTCCTTATATCTTTCAATAGAGATACCCCGGTGAAAGGGCTCCACTTGAAACATATTACTGTATTTCACTGATGCCTTCCGCTCTGTTTTTCCTAAAGTCTGTAGAAACAATAAATTGGGAATTAGTCCATGGCTTTTGATTTGCAACTCTCATAAAGCCTGATGGGCACCATACATGACTTTCTTCTGTGGCTGTAATTATTTGGTAACTGCTTCCAGCTTATGATTTTTAATGGACATTTTAAAGTAGACCAATGGTGCTTTGCATTCTAAAGAACCATTTGTATTACCGGAATGATCAACAAATCCTTTTCTTTAAATAAAGAAATTACCTCCTATTTGTACTACTAAAGTACTGCATCTAGCAGTGTTTCTGGTTTAGCTAATATTAAGGATGAACCTGATCTTCTATCTGCCACGCTTTTCTTGTAGCATAGTAATATTTTCAAAATAACAATTATAACAGTATTTGATTACTAGAGTATAGGTATAGCATTTGGAGAACTTGTAAAAACATTTTTACTTTTGTTTTCTTTCCCAGAAGAGTATTCGAATATTGGAGAAATAGAATTAAAATATGGTAATTGAAACTATGCTTATTTACTTCAGTAGTGTGGTGTGCACTAAATATAGTTCTTTAGAGAGAATTCAATTTTATATTTATTAAATTAATAAATGTATATATTGTGTATTTCTAATGCTTGGAGTTACATGGGAAATACCTGCTCACCCACTCTGAAAATAAGAGGGGGAAAAAAAAAGGAAAAAAATGATTGGAGACAATGGAAGACTTGCAGTAACTCAGCTTTGGAATGGACCTAGTATTCTGGCTGGAGATGAAATATGTTTTCACTTCCAGCCCTGGAAGTCTCAATTTTTGTGGCTTTCTATAATGGCAGTACTTAAATTAAATATTATTCTTTGAGATCTAGTGAAAGCAAGCTTGTTGGTTTTGGCTGCCAGCACCTGTAGTATGGTCTCTCTTTCCCATTAACACTGCCTTGTCCTTCTTCATGTTAAATCTTGCACAGTGCTCTTACTTTGATGCTGCAGTTCATTTTTGTGGAACGCTTTTTGAACAGAAGTTTTTCAATATGTAAGTTTTCAGTTCAAAAGAGTATTCAAATGCTCTGTTGTATTACTACATGCATTTAATTTTCAGTTTCCAGTTAGATCCAAATAAAATATCTATACATATCTGTGGCAAAATCGACTTGGGATTCCTGGGTAGTGTCTGAATGTATCTGTCGCTCTAGTTTATTTGGATCTTTCATAAAGATAACAAAACTGTGTTTTCTTCTAAAGTCTCACCATTTGTTTGACTCCTTCCTTCCTTCCTTCCTTCCTTCCTTCCTTCCTTTTTTCTTTCTTTCTCTACTCTCTTTCTTTTGATTTTCTTCTAAAGATGACTGATCATCTGCTCGGGCAGTTGTCCAGATTGCCTGAGTATGGAAGGCTATTAGTTCCCTTGGGTGGAAAATTTTTTCTGGATTCTACAGTGCAAAAGAGTAGATATTACCTGGATATTATATGGTTTTATTTGGTTTGAGTAACTGAAGTCTTGGACTGCTCTTGCCTTTGTTGGCATATCTGTAACCATAAGGTTTCAACAGCATGTGACTGTGGTCTGTCTGCCCCATTCATGTGCTTGCCACAAAGCAACTGATCAAACTTGCCATCCTAAGGTGAACTGATCAAAGTATTTACAGTTAGCAGGACCTTGATTTGCTTCAATGCATCCTTTTTTGGTCGTTAAAGCACTCCGATAATGCCTAATAATTCTCAGAGTACATGCTGAGCACTCATGAAAATGTGACCATTTAACTCTCTTGAGTTAGGCAACCAGCACCTGTTGGTACATCCTTCTGCGTTACTGCTGAAAATCCAGCCACTGGCTTTAAATTGCCCCTGTGCTTAATTTTTAGGGCTAGTTAAAGATGCAGTGAATATAGGCCAGTCTCTGACAGTGACTTAATGGGAGGTTTGAGTGCTTGCATCTAAAAATTAGGCTGTTCAGTTAAGTTTCTCAGGTGGATAGATGGATTGCTTCAGGCAGCCAAGTTTGAAAAGCCTGCCCTACTTCTCTGGTTTTGGAAACACCAGTATGAAAATGACCTGTATAAGGTAGCTGAATGTGTCACTGTTTCAGAGTTGTGAACTGCTCGATCTGCAAACTGGTGGTGTGGTTGTTACAGGATTTCATTCAAATGTCCTGTGCAATTGATATGGTGGTATGAACAGGATGGATGTTTTTTTACACAGTGGTCAGTTGTCATCCTTGATATTGCTGATGGTGGAGATAACTGTGGAGCCAATGAAGGAAGGTGGTCCTGCTTGCCACATTGACCACTTGCACATTGGGAAGCACTCAGAATAGATTTTTATCCCTCTCTTGCTTGCATTTAGCTTGGAGATAATTGAAGGGTTTTGGCTTGTAAATCAACTGCTCCACATACTGTTACTGACTCCTTTTGAGTCAGTGGCATGGCAGTCAATACCTGCATTGCTGCACCAGAATCCTGTGTTGATCTTTGTATCACTCACCCTCCTACAGTAGCGCATGGTAGCAGTCTCAAGTATTAAAACACTAAAGCAATATGTTTATATGGGAAATGGTGTTACATGGAAAGGAAAGATGTGGGTAATTGTGAACTCTTCCACAAGAAAGCAAGTAGAATTAATGACCAGGCAACAGGAAGCTCTCTAAATGTCATAACTATAACTTTTACAGAATCATAACTAAACTTATTGAAATTGCAGTAAAATATACTAAATGCCCTTTGATGCTTGGTTGATTTCCCCCCTCCCCACTTCCTCCTCCTTGTTACAACAGTTATTTGGTATCTGCTCTGGTCTACATTTGTCTTCCTAAAAAACTTTTGCATTTAAGGCACTTGGGCATAAAAATGTAATCCATGGTCCTACTTGTCTGAAAGAAAAAAAATCATAAAATGATGATCTTGCTTCTGCATGCCTTTTTTGTTACTCAAATTTTTTTGGTGAGCTTGTTTTTATAATTAACCTGTTCTGAAAATCTGAGTTGTTTCTGAAATTATGTGTTGGGGAGAGTTGGGAGGACTGATTAAAGCTTATTTGGCTTCTGTGATAGCTTAATCTAAGTCAACTGATAATTATAAAGTGAGATAAAAATTAAAGCAATGAGAATGAAACCTTATAGTGAGCAGGGCAACTTGGGAAAAAGCTCAATCCCAATCAAATACCAAGGAAGGTTGCTCTACACCAAGGAAGGATTACAAAAAACTGCCCAGAACTTCCAGCAAAACTAGTTTTGTGGAAACCAAGAGCAACATCCTACAGAGTTTACTGCTGGGTAACCTGGCAGCCAACTAAAGAGTCACGATTTGTGCAACTTGTATTCTGGACACCTCTTCTGCCTGTTCTTTTAATTTCCCAGGTACAAGAAAGGAATGGGGAATGAATATTCATACATATTTTCTTCTGCTTGCTTGCCTTACTTACTCCACGGCATGGAAAGTCATTAGTGGGGAAGGTGGTGGTGTCTTCATGCAGGAAGACCCTTAGGAGGAGGGAAATTAAGAGTCCTACTGTTCACCATTGCTAACATGGAGGTTGCTTGTGTACCATGCACAAAGGTATTTCTTGCATCTGTAGCGATGAGGAAGAGTCATACTGCTGAACTGCTGAACTCCTTAGGGGACAACTCATCTGCAGAGATTAACTACTGTTCTAAGCTGTAGTAAGAATTAAAATTAGTAGGCTTCATTGTCATTGGTATAATGGGAAGTCAGAGGAGCTTCTTCTATTTTTTTGTTTGCCATGAAGTGACAAAAAGAAATTTAAAAAACAGTCGTAAAATAGGACACTGGACAAACATGGAAAGCGAGCACATATATGTTACCCTTTTCTCCCCCTCCAAGTGTCCCTCCAGTTGCATGTGTCAAGGCATTTTCAAAGCTAGGCTTTAGAGTATTTCTGAACTCTATTGTCCTTAGTCTCTGCACCCATAAATTGACTCTAGGGTCATTCAGGGGATAATTTAGCTTTAAATACAGGGTTACACTAATATGTCTGTTGGCCCTCACTCATCCATTTGAATTGGATGAAGTCCAGCTGGAATAGAGGAGAGGAGCTGTTTAAGAGACCCGTTATTCATGATGTTACATTATCATATCTCGTCTTGCATTTCCCAAAGAAAAAGCTAGAATGCTATTGGTGTAATAGAGTAGACCACTTCCAGTGGTGGGGAAGTGAATACTGGCTTTATAAGAGGACATAGTGTGTGGGGCAGAGTATGGCCCAGACTCTGGCCCAAGGAGAATACAGATGGAAAGAAAATAGTAATTTTTATGAAGGCTGCTCAGTCACACATAACACTTTAGTCATACTGTTGTGCCAGTTTATGAGTCATTTAGAGGAAACATATACTTATCTCCAGTTTAAAGATATGAAAGAGAAAGTAATTTGCTAACAACTGTTTTGGGTTATTCACAGGGACAAGATAAGAAATAAAGAGGAATTGTATTTTAAACCCGTAAATAACTCCAGCTTTCAGATGTATTTTGTACTCTCTGAATTTGTAAAGGAATTTCTTTATGGCCACAATAATGATTTTTTTATTTTATTCTGTCTGTAAGATGAACAGGACACTTACTTTTACCAGTTTTCACAGAGTAAAAATATTTTCAGGATGTTTTTCAGCTAAATTATCTTGTGCCTTGTGTGCCAAAACCTAACTCTGCAAAGACACTAGTTTGAATGTTTTAGGGTTTTAAACATATAGGTCTTGACTTTTTTGTTTGTTTGTTTGTTTGTTTGTTTTGTTTAATTGTAGATTCCAGTGGTTCAGGCATCTGTATAACAGGCTTGTCTGTGCTATACTGCAGAGAACCCTTCCTCTTTGACCTACTGGGTGTTTCTCTTCTTAGGGAGGAAAGGAATTCTTCCCATGTTAGAAGAGTTCAGTCTCCTCCTGTCATTGATTGCCTCTGTTGCTTAGTTGAGCTGAATTGCATGCAATGGCTTTTCAAGGATTCAGCTGTGAAGAAGGCATGTGTGCAAATAATATCAATAAAACAAAAGGATTTGCATACACAGGAGCAGCACACATGCTACTGCTTTGAAGATTCACTGTATGAGGTAAACACTTAGTGTTTGGTAGGACAGCTGTTGACACTACCTCTTTTATACTCCTCCTGCTTAGTTTTCCTGGTTACCATAGGCAGAAGCAAAAGAAAAAAAAGCAGTGCTAACTGTTCATGCAGGAGTAATAACAGCCCTTAACAGAAGAAGTGTAATTACCTTTGTCTACTTCTCCCTGCTCAAAAATCTAATAAAATAGACACCACTGGCCACACAGCTTATGGATGCAGCAGTCCTCTTGGTTTTGCTAAATCTGAGGCTAGTTACGTAGGATGGTCCTTTGCTCACGAGCTGAACTCGCATCTTAATTT
The DNA here is from genome assembly GCF_009829145.1 of Chiroxiphia lanceolata. Taxonomy (NCBI): domain Eukaryota; kingdom Metazoa; phylum Chordata; class Aves; order Passeriformes; family Pipridae; genus Chiroxiphia; species Chiroxiphia lanceolata. The sequence continues at coordinate 33,988,806 of NC_045642.1, forward strand.
TGAAAAAGAACTCTTACTGATGGGTAGATTTCCTGAACACATTTGACAGCTTTTAAGCTAGTGGTATTTGGCAAGGCCTTTTAGAGTTATGGGAGATTTATAGCTAAAGAGATTACATAGCAGTGAGTTCAGATCTGATCCCTTTCTCCCAGCTTCTGCTCTGGGTAACAGTGACAGGAGCTGTCTGTATACCAGAAGGAACAGTTTAAGAGGGTGGCTGCATTTGGCAATAGAAGCCCCCGTTAGCAGCCGGAAGCATTGGTGCTGAAAAGCAATTGCTGGTGTCAAGAACTTTCCTAGCTAAGCACTGCAGCTGGTGGCAATAAATAGCATTCTAATAAAGGAGGATGTTCAACCCGTGCCATAAGCGAATACTGTTTCAACCACAAAAAGTAATTTATGGTGCTGCATGTGTCTGAAATGGATTTTTTCCCAACACATTTTAAAATAAAAATGCTAGGATTTCAATGGAGGGAAAGATCTGCATTTTAAATCAAAATGAAATTGAAAGATCAATGAAAAGTGTGCTGCTTTTTTAAGTACGCAATGATACATAACATCTTAAGGATGTGCACTGTCACAAAGCACAATTACCTCCATTCCTAAAAATGAAAGATGCTGTTTTCTGACTGTGAATTTTCTCTATATTGCATCAAACCTAATAACTTCCCATGTCAGTGATAATCCTCCCAAACATTTAGACAGAACCATCATCATCTACTCATAAGAATGCCAAAATGATCATGCAGAAAGTAGCAAATAACAATATGTTTGGATTGCATAAACAGAATTCCTGAAAAAAATCCAGCCTGCTCAATGAAGAGCAAAAGGAGTGGATAACAGTCATTAGGCTCATTGGACCTGTTACCATTGAGTCCACTACAGTAAACAAGTTATTAGTTTTGACATAACCAATGGTTTATATGAACATATGTTTCTGCTCTTTGTTATACATTTCATTTGTGCCACATGTGACTACTCTTACATACTTATTGTGAAACATAGCAATGCTACATATTGCATCATCTTCCACTGGGATGAGCTGGTACCAGGAGATACCATCCTTCAAGTTTCTTACTGCTGGCTAGTTTGGGGTTCTTTTGGGGTGCATGGAAGAAAGGGTAGTTTTGTTTTTGGTGAGCATAGGCTGCCAGGTTAACTGATTGGATGGATTGTTCTGAAAGGCATTTTATATAGGAGTTTGTTTTGAATCACAAGGGTTGTAGGCGCAAGCATATAAAATGAGTAACTGGTGAAATGTTACAGTCAAAATCCTTTGTATTGGATTGTCAAGTATAGCATACACATTTGAAATTCCTTAAGGAAACATATCCTTGTATTATTCTTTTGCATGTGTTTTTTAATTCTCTAGTTTCACTTTAGGAAGGAACAGGCCTGCCTGTTTTAAGAGGTGGCTGATAACCATTTATCAGCGATACAATTCTGTACTCAAGCTGATTCCCACCCTTGCCCCTTCTCCCTCTCCATGTAGATGGTTTCTGCTGTCATCTAGGAGTTAAAGAGCCAAATTCTCAGCTGGTGCACATCAGCACTGCTGTCCTGAAACAAATAGGCATAACTTCACTGGAATCACTGAAACCTAAGCTCAGACTCATGGGTTTTACTGTCCTTGAGTGCAGTGTTTTAAGGCTTATGATACAAACTTCTGTGATATTTTGTTATGGTATAAACAAACACTACACTTCTGATTTGAATTATAATCTCATTCACCCAGAAACCAATAGAGCTTTCCTTATTTATCCCAGCTGAGCAGATAGCCCAAAGGCTTTTCATGTTGTATGATAAAGCCAGGGGCTGCGATTCCAACCGCCCCCTCTCCCTACCATTTTAACAAGGAGGTGATCCCACTACTGCTGGTGCAATTACTTAGATGTGAAACAGTTGTTCAAAGAATTTTGGATTCAAATCAGTGCCACAATGTTTATTCTGTAGTGAAGTGAGGTGTTTGTTAAAGCTTTAGTTAGACCAGACAGAGAGCAAGAGTCTGAATTCAGGCATTGGTATGAAGAGATTGGCAGAAATTTGGGAGTAATTAAAGGAGGGAATACCTACCAAAAATGTTGAATTGAATGTTTCCTGTAAATTGTGTGTGCAGCCACAACACTCTTTGATTCTGAATTGCATTTAAGCTTGGGATGGAATTCAGCTGCAAAGCCTGGATCCAGATATGAATTTCCACAAGTTCAAGGTTGTTGCTCTCAGCGGAGTTTATTTGGTTCCATATCTAATTGAAGTGCAGAAATCTTAAGTTAACTTCAGTCAGATGTTTTTGGGATCCACTGGGATAATACTGCAATAAAAACTGAAATCAAACATATCTGGTATTGTGCAGGAATTTTATTAGTATTCCAGTTTAAGGTTAAAATAGTGCTCTTGTGCAGTCAGTCTACATTAATAAATTAAAGCAGGGGAGTTTGCAAATGATTTAAAATCATGGCTTACACATTTTTCTAAAGCAAAAGAAGAGAAGCACAGAAAGTTCATCTGAATTCTCAAGGCAGTGCATATGGGGAACATTAGTTTTCTCTTCCTTCATTTTCTTTTTTTTTTTAAGGTTGACTAAAGCTTTCTTTTTCTTCACAAATACTGTACTGGTAACTGAAGCTATATTCCACATGTGTACAGCAGGGATAGCAACACCAATGATATAAGGACCTTCCTTAGGTGCAGTGCATAGTAGCAAGGAAACATAATTGTGTGTATTCATATCTCCACAGTGGTATGTTCTTCCTAAACTGCAAATCAGATCAAACGCAGGAACATGGCCTGGCAAGAAGGAAGAAAAGAATGCAGAAAAGAACTAGAGGAAGAAAAGAATGCAGTATTAACTAAAAATCAAAACAAAACCTAAAACAAAGAATTCAGTTACTGCTAAGTTTTAACATGTCATTCCATGTGCTGTCTTGATTAAAATCAGCTATAGGAATGTGATAGATATCAGTGGTCACAATTTTTGTCAACAAGAAACAAAAATAATCAATAATACCCTTATTCTCCTTTGTTACCTCTTTTCTTCAGTTCAGCCAGGTTAGTGGTTATCTAGTATATGCCAGCAATGAAAATTCTGACAGAAACTCTGGCTCATGTTTTTGGTTGGTGAGAAGGCATTGATAAGAAAATGCCAGGTAAGCTGAGACGAAAGCAAATGTCCAAAGACTGCCTAGAGGGCTGAGGTTTGTCTCTAGGCAGTTTAAGAATATACTTATGAAGAGCTGATTTACCCCAAGATGGTTGTGTCACTGGAACCGAAACACTTGGTGCACAGTACTGCACAATTCCAAATTGATACTCCCCTGTGAGCTACTGCCTCTAACATCACTTTTTAAGACTTGAAGCCCATTGCTTTTTCTTCTTCACTCCCTTCTTCTGACTTAAATATTTGCAGGAGATGACTTATTGCTTTGCAACATAGAAGCCTGTCACTTGGAACATTTGGTTCTTCCCATTTCCCCCATTCTTGTGATTTGTTCTGTAGCTGCACTGCTTTTTGTGATGTTAGACCTGCTTATAGTTGTGTAGTGGAACAAATGGGATCTGCACATTTTTAGAGCCTCTAAATGATCACATAGTATGTACAAAGGCAGTAATGACTTAAGTGGTCTCCACTTTCCCCAGTCAAGTTCAAAAATGCCAGCATTAACAGTGCAAAAATCAAAAAAGAAAAAAGCCATGTGAAGCACTTTGGTACTCGTTTCAGTTTTGTGCCCTTTCTTCAAGTTATCTCAAAGAAAAGACATTGATTCTTTTAAATGTATGTATGAGGTGCTGGCAGCACTCAGTCTTGCTTTGTGTATCCTGCTTAAGAGAAGAATGACAGCTGATGAACAAATTTTGAGGTCTGAAGCGACCATATTTACTGATCTGGATCTCTTGAAGACTTAGATGGTGAAACTGCATTTTGCTTACCATTTTCATATGAAATTAAACTATGAATCACTTCTGTTATGTCTTTTTTGTTTTTCTCACTTCGAGTAATTTTCTATTTTTTGTTTGCAATTTAGTAGCATGGAATAGGGATCTTGAGCTTTTTGGACAGAAGGCTGTATCTTTAAGAACCCAAACTTCAGAGGACTTGCCAAATCTTGAATCAAATATGAAATTTGCAGAAAGAGCATTAAAAATATTTAAACTAAGAGATTAATTTCTTACCATATGGAAAACCACAATCAGTGACAAAAGCAACTCAAACATTCAATTGCTGACTACTTCAATACAGATTATAACAACACTCCTGACTGACCTTTCAAACACATCAGAAGAGAAAATTCTGTACATAACAGGGAATCTCCATGTTATGTCCAAGATTTATGATGTTAGAAACTATAGGTTATGTTGTTTCAACAATGAAAGAATTAATGAATGAGAAATATTTGCCTGCAGTGATAAACTATTTCATATACAAACATTAATAAAAATAAAACATTTGGAAATTCTCTAAGAAAAATAACATTTTTGCTCTTTTCTCAAGGAACAAAAGAAACCAGGAACATGACAGATTTCATCAAGAGAGCTGTTCACAGATTAAAAGTAGGTCTGATTTTTGTTTTGCTGTGCTAGACTTCACTTCTCAAACCACAGAGCAGTGAGGTGAATGTTTTCAAGCTTATAGTGTCATTTTGGCTTTGTTTTTTTTTTTTTTTTTTTTTTTTTTTTTTGTTGTTGTTGTTGTTGTTTTTTTTTTTTTTTTTTCTGTTTTTTGTTTTTTGTTTTTTGTTTTTAATTACACAGTGAATATTGTCTTCCTGCTAATTCTGTTATACCATACAAGACTTGTTAGTGTCCTGGTTGGGTTCTTCTGTTCAGCCTTCTGGTGTACTCAGACAATGCCACATAGGTTCCACTGTGATCTTTATGTCTGTCAAAGCAGAAAGGCTGTAATGAGCTATGGCAATAAACCAGGGCATTGTGGGTGTTCAGCACCACATAGAATTTGCATCTCAGTGTATGGCAGCTAGAAAGGTTGGAAGACTGCAAAGAAATGCACAGAACAGTAGCAGCTGAGGCTCAAGATCCTTTGATTACTACCTGACATGGGCTGCTCTGTAAAAGGGTACTTCTGGCCCAAATAATTGTAATGGAGAGCTACTTAATGCAAAATCCTATTTCTGAGTACCTAAATGCCTTCACTACCGTGATTTTTGGAGTGCTTGGTACTTCCTAAATGAAAGTTCTGTATGGACTCAGGCTACAGCAAATCACTAGATTATTTACCTCATGGTTTGAACACAAAAATAGCTGACAAAGAATGATAAAGAAATGTTGGGTTTAAGGTTAACATCCCAGAAGGGGGAGAACTTGGATGTGTATAATTGTGTATATTTGGCATCAACTAAAAAGGCACGGTCAGAAGACAGAAGCATAGACATGAAAGTCCATCTTTAGCTGGTGAAAATCTGATACTGGTGTCAAGGGCATTTTTTATCTATTTTTCTCTCATACCTTTTTGATGCTACTTTTGTGCTAAGCACCTTCAGAGGTTTATAAACCAGTTTAGCTGGGCTGTGCCATTGGAGAAGACTATAGAAAATGAATGTCCTGTTGAGATTTAGAGAGTGATTATTAGATCCCTTAAACTCTCTATTGAGTCTTTCCACTTGACTTTTATATTATAAAAAAAATACACTGGTTACAGAAACATCCATTTGATCAGAAACATTAGGTAGCTCAGCATGTACGAAAGGTTTCTCTATATTGTTAGTGAGATAAGAAGTCAGTCTTATTTGTCTTCTGTTTTACTAGCTTTTATCTTGGGTCTCTGCTATTCTAATCTTAAAGGTCAGATCCAAAAGGAATTAATTTAGATGCCTAAACTTGGAACAGCATTCCTGCAGATCCTAGTTCCAGCATACCATTTTCCACGTGTCCAGGGCAAACCAAGACCTCAGCTTTTGACCCCAGAATTCCCCACAGACCTGAAGTTCTCCTGCTCCCCACACCCTGATGCACCTTGGTTGTACCACCATCACCTTGTTACCTTGTTCTGGCTTTTTTCCTGGCTAGGTTCCAGAAGTTAGGGAAACTTCTCTGTGGGGTTTCAATAGCATGTTAATCTAAAAGCAAACCTACATATGGTGAGTCAATCAATCTCTATTTGAAATGCAGTGATAGAAACTTCTTCCTTTCTAGAACACATATGGGAGTCCTCGCTGCCCCCCTCATATACAATTGCATTTTGGTAAGTGCATTAATATGCATTTGGTTTTCTCCTTTGTATGAAGGATAGATTTAAATTGACTGAAGACACATCCAAGATAGTACTGTGATGCTCATTCTTGTTCCCACTTTCTGGCCCATTAAGCTTGAGTTTTTCCTGCATCAGAATGTCTGTGACAGATCAGAGTGGAGACTGTTAACTGTGCCCATAGGTTTGGACTCCCACTTGTATCTTTCTGATCTGTAACCACTTGCCTTTCCACACAAGTGTATTGAGAGAGGGCTCTGTGTCTCCTGCCTCTTGGAGGAATTCTCTACAGGTATTTTTTGGGAAAGCATTTGTAGGGACTTCCATTTAAGACTTTGGATTGTAAGTAGGTAGAGACATTGCTATGTCCTTAATGAAGACTCCTGTTTCGGGGGAAAAAAGAATTTGCATATAGTTCTCCCCAGTTTGTTTCTGCTGGAGTCAGTGTGTCAACCTTCAGGTGGCTCTTCAGTCTGGAGGTTGTTTCAAACCATCTTCTGAGGTGGTAATTTCTTCAGTGAATGACACAGGGAGCTGGGATCCCTAAGTAAAGCTTTAAAATGTCTTTCTTTAGAACAGTTAAGTCACACAACACATGGTTGCAGTGCCTGCTTGGTGTTTGTTTCAGCTCAGCAGCAACTCATACTATGGACTTTGTAACTTCACAAAGCTGGTAAAACCTGCTCTACATACCAATACGCATCACTGACTAAAGTTTTTCTGTTCAGAACTACTCCAAATGCTCTGCTAACAGTAAACATCCCACTGGAATTCTGTCTTACTATCTACTACATCTCCTGCTAAATAATAATTTGGATTAAAAAAAAAATCAGCTTTATAACAGAAAAAATCAGATATACAACTGAGTTTTTTCTCCTTGATTGAAAGCATCCATGTAAGTGTCTATGTCTATGACAAAAGTAAATAAAAAATACAGCTGCATTTCATTTCAATAGTCTTATAAAGCTAGATAGGGAGTTTCAAGAGTATTTGGCAATTGACTTAACTTAGATCCCTCTGAAATAATTGGTAAGTGATGCCTAGAAGCAATGAGTTAAGTGGTTGCTGATTGCACTAGCAAAATCCCACTCATGATTTCTTAATTAATTTCTTGGAAGATACGACAACAAGGTATCTCTTGTTGGTTGTAGTATATGGATTGTCAAGTAGTGCTTAGAAACTGCAGTTCTTGTCTTTCTAAATTAAGTGGTCTATATCCTCCCCTGAATGTCAGTGGTAGGGCTAAATTATTTCTAGGAGCTATGCGTAAGACTTTTCAGAGCTGAGATAAGCCTAAAACACTTAAGTTGCTAATTTCTGCTTGTAACAGCACTGAATTTCACGGGGCAATCAAAAATACAAATGTGTGTGCTGACTTATTTGCAAAATCCTCTTCAGATGAAGTATGTAGCAACCTCCCTTTGCCTTTAGTCAGAGTACACAACAAGAACAAAAGCACACTGCAGATATTTTGGTTTGTGAAGCATGAGATTGCCTTGAATGTTCTGTGGGAAACAAAATCAACCAACCAAAAAAACCCAACCCCAAACAAATTTTAAACTACAAAAAAGCAAAACACAGCAATATAGAAGCACAGGTATACATGCAACTCAGAAACGGAGGTACCATCCATTGTGTTATTTTCTAGTGCAGTATTTGGTAATAAACTTAATTTCAGTGCCTTGGTTTACCTGTGTCAAATGTGCAGTGGGAAAACTAACATCTTGCAAGTATTGTTAGATTAGTTGTCTCAGATTAGTTCACCAATCCTTACACAATACTAGTAGAACACGGGGACTTCTCAGCAAGAGATTTGTGTATCTGGAAGAATCCAAGTCTCTTTTGAGGTCAGAAGCAGGTATATACTCTGAATTTTTAGTTATTGCTGTAACAGGATTATTTTTAGAATTGCACTGGTCTGCTTTTGTGTGCTGTGATCCCTTTATGCCCTGTCACCCGGTGTCTGCCCCAACAAACTTCAAAATTCACATGCTTGCTGGGCTTTTTGTCTAGTCACCTGGTTAGCCAAAGGTACACCAGATCCTTGAAAGAGAAATCTCGTTATGTAGTAGATAGGTTTCTGAATTCATTCTGCCTGAACTATTTCTGTGATAAATCTGCTAATTTCACAAGTAGAAAAGTCATCTCTAATAGACAGTTCACTATAGGTTCTGACAGACCTCATCTGTCAGATTCTCATCTTCCCATTTTACACCTTATGTTGGAAGTCCTCCTGCCACCTTCGGTACGTAATTCCATCATATTCAGACTGTGCTATCGATGAGAGTCTTTTGAATTCGGAGGTGTCATGTGACCAGACTTTCTGATGAAATTACCAGGCCTCCCACTGTGCCTGTTTTGGCCTCCTAGTGTTCCTGGTAATTTTTATTTTTTTCCTTCTTGACATATTTTTTTTTTCCTTCCCTCTTACCTTTGCTATAATTGTGAAAAGCACTCACCACCCACAACAAATAAGCAAAAAAAAATCCAAACCCCAAGTCAAGCACACTTAAATCCCTCAGTGGCCCAACTGATGCTTAGTGCACAGGGGAAGAAAAGCATCATTGCATTGCTATTTCATTATAGCTGTTTTCATCATCAGGTTCAAATGTTTGTCTTAGAATTTATAAGATGGAGGTTAGGTGGGTAGTTCATTGTAAGGAAGAGTGAAACGTGGAGATGGGTTGACAAAGTGCAGTATGAGACAGTTGCATTTCCCTGGCCCAGGTCAACCATACTTGGTCCATGGAGATGCAGCTTGTTTATCTGCATGTTTACAACCATGGAAGAATGGCTGGCCTGCCTCTCGCACACAGCCCAGCATCAGCATTCATTCACTCCTTTGAAAATTGTTCAGCATTTTTGTGATTGGATGAGATTTATGTTTTGAGCTGGTTCAGTGACTGAAGACACATCTTTTAAAACATGAACAAAATAATGTTACAATATGCTGTATATCAGTGAACAATTCTGGAACAAATCAGTTACATCTCTGAAAGCTGTGGTGGTTTTCCTTTTTGTCAGTGAATTCAAGCAGTACTGTATGCTTCCTTTCATTAAATGAACAATGGCACACAAAGGTAATTTTTATTAGCTCTAAGATACCTCTTATATCTTGACAAACCTGTGTACCTTCAGTGTGCTCATCTGTCATACAGTATACTTTGTGCCACTCAGATACATCTAAAACTTGCCAATATTCTTTTTGTATCTATATCATGGTATTTTTGGCAGAGGCCACATACTAAACAGAGAAATCTATCTGCTCTCTGTTCCTTCTCCAAGCATTGACTTTTATATTGTGTCACCAGAGCTTTAATAATTGTAGATCAGCAAATACAGAAATATGTTTTAAGTCACCAAAGGAGTAATGATTTACAGCACAGGAGAGGACCTGGCTTCATAACTTGAGCAGATAAACTGATTTGAAAGTGTTTCTGACAAAGGTAAAGTCATGTGAGTGAATGGAACTTTCCAAAGTGAAAACAATGTGGAAAGATTAAACAAACTAGACAACGAAACAATTATATAAAAATATCTTAATTTTTAGCACATTGGCAAATGAATGCATCTAGCTACGTATACTAGTCTTATAAGCTGCCTCTCAATCTGGACCTGTGGAACTGAGAGAAAGCAAGCACTGCAGCAAGGAGGAGAGAGACAGTGAGAAATCAAGAGTACATCTGCAGATGATGCAAACACATTGTAAAACTGCTTTTAGACCCTAAGCCAGTGTGGCAAATTTCTTGCTCTGCTAAGGTCAGGACTTATCCCATTGCTAATTCAATTCTGTAGGGCTAGATAATAAAACCCACTAATTTGATTGAAACAGAGTTACAATTTGGTTCTTCTGTCACAGGATTGTCAAGGCTTGTATTGAAACCTGGGATTTCATCCTTATGATAGGTGCTTTCCTTTGTTTTCCTCTGCTCCTGATTCACATTGAATACGCCTCGCCAAAGAATTCAGGAAAACACAGTTTGATATCTTTGAAGGAAATGGAGGCCAAGAAATTAGAAAATGCTTTGCTGTTTAGGTCTTAGTATTTATAAAACCAGGAAGCCATCATTTACATGCTTGCCATCCAAGGCCTAAATAGACAGAGGAAGTTCTCACATTGTTAATGTATCAGTGGGAAGCACAGTAATGCATTTCACTGGCCAACATATTTAAAGACACAGCTTATGTATATGAGTTTTAATGTCTCACTGTTGTAAACATGCTGGCTACTATGCCTCTAAGAATACCGTTTTTCTAAATCCTAGACTAGAAACACATGGAAAGGGAATAGGGGAGATTTAGTAAATTGAATCAGGTGAGAGAAACAGTGAAAACTGCATAAAGGAAACAATAATAGAAAACTCCATTAGTGAAACTGGAAACAAACAAAAAAAAGTGAGTTTCATAGAAACAACTAGCAGAGTATGCTAGGAGGACAAAGTGGCTTTTGATTAAGGATAAATACTTTTTCTGAATGCAATGTAGCAGAAGAAACTTTCTCTGGGTTACAGGACTCCTGCGTACTGACCAAGCAAGGTGATGCGTCTTGAGAGTGTCTTCCAAACCAGGACTGGCCAAACCACAGCTGTCATCTAAGTCTCTGGTGACAAGTTTCCCTCTGTTGTCCATCAAGGGCTGAAGGTTGCCTCTTTTCAGAAGCAGCCACTAAGTGAAAAGAACAACTTTGACCAGGCTTAGCACATGGAGCAAGCAGAGCTTTGTGTTAGGTACTCAATTCTGAAAGAAGAAACAGACAAAAACAAGCAGTGTAGGAGGGAAGAACATAGAAAAGATAACAAGAAGGATAGTATAGCACAGCTTTTAAAGGAAAACAGAATTAGAACTGAAGTGTTATTAACACATTAAAAGAAAGTGAAAAAAAACCCCTACAGGGTGAGTGTGAAGCAGTTTCATTAGCGAAAGAGCACTGAGAAATCCAAAGCTATTCTGAACTCATTGTTTAAGCACAAGAACATATTTTTCTATTTGTTGCTCTCTGTAGTGGTCCTTGCCATCCTTGTGCATGTACAGCTGCAAAATGGGCATTGTATCATTATTTGCAAAGCTACTATAACTTTTAAAGGGTTGTCCCAGAAAGTAGGGATGAGACTTTATCACCTATCCTATTTTGGAAAATCCAGCTTGTTAACATGACAAGACTTCAGCAGAAGACCAGTAAGGCTGAATAAAATACAGTCCCTGTGGAAGAATAACAGCGTAAATGCTCAGCCATCAGCACAATGCTGCTGAACACAGATGCCAGTAGATCACTGCCTCTGATCTAGCCTAGTGTTGCAGTGGTGTTGATTGGATAAGAAACCAGCAGCAGACTCACAGCCCCTAGCACATCTGGGACAGAGATGGGGAAGTATGATAAAAATTCAAGTTTTGAGTTTGCTTCTGAGCCCTTATGGCAGAGCTCTGACAAACTGACCACTTTGTGTAAGTTCTTTTGCCTGAGTAACTAAAGAATGAAGGAGAAAGGTCTGCAGCTTTTAAAAGAGAAATAGGGAGATGGCAAATTACACGCTATAACAAGTGATAACATATTTCCCCCCTAAACAGACTCTTTACTGGTACTTTTCCACCTAACAGGTATCTCATCTATGTAGTAATTAAAATTCCCCATGGTTGCCCAAATGTTAGATACTTAATATTCTTCTTTGTCTCTAGTTAGTGCTAGCTTTGAGTAAGTTACCTACCTCTGGTCAAGGACCATAAAACAGTTATTCAAAACATTAATGGGCAGGATTGTTTCAAGTAAAGTACAGCATGGATTAAGCAAATGGAAGAACAAAGATAAATCTATGACACTTATTATCTTGCATTGTTATGACACGTCATGCCAGAAAATGTTGCTGAGCTTCAAGGAGCTGTGGGTTGCTGGAGCACAAACAACTCTTACCCTCTTTGACTGCCTCCAGCAAACCTTACAGAAAAACTGGAATGAAAGGAAAGCACAGGAAAACTTCTGTCAACTGGAGCCTCAAACTTTTTGGTGAATCAGTATGAGCTCATCACTATAGCTGAGTAACTGGGCTAGTAGTGATAGAATTGTTAAGATGATCAGGTCAACTGTGTGAATTGAGAATGTGGACCTTCACGGCAGATGTACATCTAACCAAAAGAAGTTGTTGCTGCTGCATGCTCCATTTAGCAGACTCTTTCCTACTACTTATTTTGTTTAAGTAAATGTTTATTTCACAAACTGAGCAGTAAGCCACCTGTCTTCTGAAGACTGGTGTTAGAAGTTTTATGAGCATATCCTATGATGAGTATATCCCATTAGTCTGTATTTTACTGGTGACAGCTAACCATCAAACTCTGTATTAGACTTGAAACACTGAATTTTTTAACTTGTTGACTTCAGATTACATGTTCAAAACTTTGTGAATCACACCAAGTATTTACTTCCAAAGGATGAGACTAGAATTCATCTAAACAGATCACAGAAACAGTTTGAAGTCAGCAAGTTAAAACTAAAAATACACTAGCAAGTAGTATGTGCAAGAAGAAAAAGAGTAGCAGGATGAAAAAATGATGAATTTGTGATGAATCTGGATGTAGGCAGTATAAAGGGCCCCAGTCTAAATAGAAGCCACCAACTTGTCATTGAAGGAATGTACTTGCAGAGATCTTGTATATAAGATACTGGGTTTCTGAAATACAAGACACACATGTAAAGTAACAAATATAAAAACTTTATATGAAAGAATTTTGGAAGAATTTGTGGTGTTTTATTGAGCAAACAATATTCAAATATGGAAAAGGTCAGAAAAAGAAAGCAGACACCAGATTTATTCTCCATATGCATTTATAAGTGGATGAAATGTAACAGGCTTATTATAGCAAAAAAAGATCTAGGTAAGACATTGGAAAGTCTTTCTAACTAAATAAAGATGGCTAGAGGAGTGGATTTCCATAATCTTCCTAAAAATCCTTCCATCACTGGAGTTTTTTAAGATTAAATTAGACAGACATTTAATCTGATCTGTATAGACAGCCACGCCTCAGAGAAGGATGAAACTTTGTGTCTCGAGACACAACTGTGCCTTTGCTTTTTTTTCATGATGTGTAGCCAGGACTATTTTTTCCTAAATGTATTTCATCATTTGTACGTAATGCAGTGCCAAACACATTAAAATAAGGCTGCTTAAAGTGCATATGAAAATAAACTGATCAAACTAACTTTTGTGTTTTTCCACTCATTACAGAGCTATCATACTGAGGCAAAATACAAAATGGAGTGTGGCACGAATGCTCAGTATGGAAAAGCAAAACAAAAATTAAAAGTAAAAAAGTTAATCCAACACATCCATTTGTAATGGAAAATGTTTTCTGGTAATAAAACTTGCATTTTCACAGTACTCTTCTACTGGGAATTTCAAAGACCTTTCAGAAATTTTCTTAGCACCCCTGAGGCACTCTGGGAGACGAGACCACAACTGTGCAGCTTCATATTGGAGACAGAAGCCCCAAAATGCCCAGGTCAAGTTCTAAAAGCTGCTGGCTCTCAGCAGGGTCTGGCCTGGCCTCCTCCAGCTGCAGCTCATCCCCTCTCCTTTGTCATGCTCTTTCAACGTCACTGTCACTTGTCAACTTGCAGAAATGTCTTGTTGCTCTCATCAACACTTAAACATGGAAAATCATCCTCTATGACAGGAACAAGTGTTGAGCTACTTCCCTTTCCTGAAGACCTCCACCAATACATCTATATACAGCAAACATGTAAACAGGGACTTCTATAAAAGAAAGGGTAGTTGGTATTTATTAATAGTAAAAATAATTATATGCTTATATTTGGTATATTTATGTATAAATGCACAAGTTAATAGATAAATACACATGAATTGATATAAATAAACATGTAAAAAGAAAACAATTGTAATTATTTCTTAGATCTAGTTTCCTGTCTTCTCTCCTTAGGACAGTATAGTATGGCCAGTCTTCGCGAACGAAGATTTGGGAAGGGTCTTTGCCCTTCGAGCCTGCGCAGTGGATTTTTTAGGTGAGGCACAGTGTGCGCTGAGCTGAGCCCACCCTTTAATCCTAAGGTTCATCTGCCGGGGCCGAGCAAGCTTGGACGGTGGCAGTGAGGTCCTCAGGACGTAGGTTTGTTTAGAGTGACCTTCTCTTAGATGGATGGCCTTACAGGGCTGACGAGCTCCATCTGCCCGGGGGAGTGCCCTGACCGGGAATCGAACCCGGGCCGTGGCGGTGAAAGCGCCGCATCCTAACCACTAGACCACCCTTAGGACAAAGGCCCAGGTAGATTTCATATGTTTGTACAGCACATTGAACCAAAGAGGCATTGCTCTTGGCAAGCATCTCTCATTGACATGATAAAATGAGTAATATATTACAGAGTTGTGTCTTAATCATACAGTCATGTACTTTGAAAAACTGAATGTGCATAAAGTTCATAACCTTGACCTGGTGGTTGTTTAGGTATTCACAAAAATAATTATTTAATATTGTTATTGTTTGACCAGTTTATGTGTCTGTCTTATGTTAACAATGAATACTTGGGCCATGCAAATAGTAGTTGCTGTATAAATGAATACTTCTCCATGTTTGTATTATTTTCATTTGGCAAGTTCTTAGAGGTAAATACATTACAGTAATTCTATCTGTTTACAGACAGTTAGCTGGACATCAAGATATATCTGTTAAATGTCTATTAAAAAAAAAAATAGTTGTCTGGCATCAGGTGGATTCAATTTCTAAGAAAACTTAACTTTGCATTAATATGCCTTTTACCACCCTTCAATATCACACTTTATGTATCACTATTAAAAGCAACAGCAAAAAGTATTTTCACAATATAGGAGGAAAAAAACCTCCCAACTCCCTAATAATGACAATAACCTCAGCCAAGGATATTTCTCTCTTTCTCTAAAATTAATAACTAGCTGGGGTTAATGTCCACTGGCTTCACCTTAGGCCCTCAATTAATCCCTGAACCTCAATTGTTATTACCTAATTGACTTAGTTTCATTTCATTTTAACATTTCAAAGTGATCTTCCTAAAATCACCCTGACAGAGTAACGTGGTCTCTGTAGATATGCACTGACATGGTTTCAATACTGTTACTTTGTCTCCATACACTTGCATTGACATTTCATTTTGTGTTGACACTGCAGTGCCACATCTATGGATCTGTGTAGATGACATGCAATTGTTCAGATTGAGTGAAAGCCTGGCCAGGAGCGAGGGCAGGCCAACATCTTACACAGGGACATGATGCCATATGAGAGCTACTAAGCAGAATTGCTGTTATCATTGTGAATGTTTGTTATCATTGCAAATATGATTTGTATCTTTGTAAACAGAAGAATTATCAAATTTCACTTGAAATCTTGCTGGTTTTCTTAAACAAACAAACAAACAAACAAACAAACACAATATTTTGATTTAGGTCAGCTTAAAAACCTAGCCTGAAAAATGTACTAGGCAATGTATTTAAAAGGAGCTTTTTTGATATTACCATTTAATGATTATATGAGGATGCAAAAAAGTTATACAAATTTTGTGTGTTCCAATCTCATAATACCAACACAAATAGCTGAATACTGTAAGACGCAACATGAATCAAGAAATCTTTGTAAAAATAGGGCATCAAATTATAGTCTTTTTATTATCTGGAGAAGTTTTTGAAAAGTCTTTTGAAGCTCTTTGATCCAGCTCTGAAATAATTTTGGTAGATTACTATTGTATGAAACCCATAATTTATAGTAGCTGACCTAAGCTGCTCTTTGTATAACAGCTATATATGAAACAATAGCAGGAAAGTGAAAAATACAAGGGGAACTAAAACTGCTCTGTTTATTATTTAGCTCATAATTACATCTTCCTTATTTAATCTTTTGAATCCTGGCATGTTTTTAATAATACAGGTTCAGTTAATATTTACTATACACAAGAGAGTCAGTTTTGAGTAACACATCCAAGACTATCCAAACTTTGTGTAACTTGTGACCTTTCCCTAACCTAAGCGAGGTCTATTTTATACAGATTGTACTAGATAGACGGTTTCTCTATAAATGGTGAAGTTGCTGCCAAGTTCCCATTGTTAGCTAGTTCATTTTTCGACAGGCACACTTTAGGTTCCTATCACACCACTGTAAAGAGCGAGCCCTTGAGGTTTCTTCTTTTGTCAATGTAATAAAAAGGTTATTTCTGAATAACCTGCAAATCCAAAGCAAATGGCCCTTTGTGACTTAGCATAATAGGATAGGAGGAATTTTTTTTGTTGTTTTTGCAGGCAGCATCCTATTTTATTCCATAATATCATATCAATACTTAAGCAGCATTTGTCTTAATGTAATTAATCTCATCCTTGAAATAAGAAATGCATGTTTCTAACAACTGTTCCCTTTGCTCAGTATTCACCATCTAACTGCAGAAGATCCCTTCAGAAGAAGCTTTCTAAATAGTAAGATTACATCAGATGAAACACCAGCAAGAATCGAGTTCAATTCTGTGTACGTTTTGTTGACCTTTGAAGAGTTGTTATCAACTGTTAAATAACAACCACCTTTATGATGTACAAACTTTTGCCAGATCAACTGTGATGTGAAAATGGGGAGATGGTCACCTTTTCCGTTCTGAGCCAAGTAGATTTTGGCACAGGAGGAAAGCTAAACCTTTGACTTCAACAAATCTCCTTGAAGAAGTACTGCACATACAAGGCATGAACTTGCAGAAAGGAAGTGTCCTTAATGAAAGAGATCGCTGTGATAGCTAAATTCCTAATATTGCACATGCCTACTTTCCAGTAGCACAGATGCACTCCTAACTTACTCCTTCATGCAACTGTACTCTCAATAGAGGGTGAGTGATTATTCTGCACTACTGTTTGCTTACTGAACAGTCCTAGCCTGCAGAAATAACCTATGTTTCAAACCAAGAGAATGAAGAAGAGCATCACAATACTTCCACAATACAAACCCATGCGGTAATTTGAGGGCAGTCTCCTTGCCATTTAAGGCTGCTATTTAAATGAGAGTAAGAGCAAAATTGCTTGAGATGGTTGGTCATTCCAAAGGCATACAGAACTGGAAACAGCACTCTTCAGGCGTAGTAATAGCAGGCGGTAGAAAACACAGGACAGAATTTTCAAATGGGACACGTGAGCAAATAGGAGGATACTGAATAAATAAATGGGAAATGGTTGAACTAAGATGGAAAATTAAAAGGGGAGGATTTAAAGGCAAATTGAAAGGGGCATGAACAGTCTTCTGTAGTAGTCTAGATGGTGGAGAAATCCAAAAGCAAATACCAGAAAAGTATGACTTTTTTGAAAGAGCCAATATAACAAACAGGAAGAACATTATTCATGAACTATCAGTACTATTAATGTAATGAAGTAAGATATTTGGTCCCTTTTCTTCAACTTTAGATCATAAGTTTTATTCTGCTCTGAGCTGCCTTTAGGGAAAGATCATTAACCTCATAGTAATAATATGTCTCCAGAATACAAGAATGGTAAAAAACCCAAACCACTTTCTTCTTATACTAGAGTGTGTGACCCACTCTCGTGCTGTTACTCCTGTATAAGGAAGTTTTACTTCCCTGTTTGACACAATTTCATCAATTCCTAAAGCTCAGAACAGACCTTAATACAGTGCCTGTAAGAGCAGATGCTTGGCAAGTCTGTGTATGCCAGTGGGAACATCATTCAATTTTATGCACACTTCTGTTTTCTGGCTTGGTATAATTCATTAGCACACTCTACAAAATACCCCATAAAACTGAATTTGGCTTTAATGTTAAGGTTCTAATGACTACAGCATTGTTTAAGAAAACAAACCCAACAAAAATCTCACAAAGAGCAATCTCTCCTCTTTAATATTAAAGTTGATGTTTACACCTCATAAACAGAGAAAATATCCAAAGGATTATACAGCACACAAGTAGGAATAACAAAATAGTCCTAATTTTTTTTAATGTTTTTGTCTTCATCATTTAAATAATGACACAGCATAGTTTTTGTGGTGGCAAAGCTTTTTTGATAGCATGTAATGGAATCTGTACAATACATACACTTTTGTGGCTTATTTCATCCTCATTCTAATAAAAAGATTCCTAAATTGGGCAATATATGAAGGTGAGGTTAAAGCTTTGATTAAAGACAGCTGTACTGCTTTCCAACCTGTTATGTCACAGCATTAAGTAGAGGAATAAATAAACAAATATAAGCCTAACCTGATTTATCTGTGTGTCTCCACATAAATTTGTTTAACATAAGAACAAATAAAGCAAAGCTTTGATGGAGGTTGAGTAGAATTTTCAACATCTGTGCAGATAAATTTAATTTATTCAAAAAGAAAAAGCAGCATTAGTGCATCATGTAAAAGCTGATTTAAATTATTTCATACAACAGAAAGCATATGCAGTAGCTAAAACAAATTCAGTTTGCCTTTAAAACCCATTTCACTTAGACAACCATTACTTCTGAATTTTCTTGTATGATAATATTCTGTTATTTCTTCTTTTTTATTCTCTTCCTAATTTTACATATTCCACCAACCAAAACCACAGTTAGAAGTCCCAGGGGCAGCAACACCCTAAATGCAGCTTCTGTGTATCTTTATGGGCAGATCCTTAAAGCTGGTCAGATAAAATAAGATCAGCACAATACCTTAAACATTTGAACACAAATGAATTACAGGTGTTTGAATATTTTTTTTTTAAATAAATTTTTTCACTGTAACACATTCAAACCCAGGAAAATATCTCTATATAACAATAGCTCACTGTAATGGAGCTATACTAGCTTATCTCTGCAGCAAGGGACAGAGAACAGGAAGACCAAAGAGTTTTTTTCCTGAAAATGAAAGATTAGTCAAAATGATAAATTCCTGTCTGAAACTTATCAGGAAGTGTTAAGGTGAGAATTAAAAATTAAAAATCAAAACACTGTGTATGCACCTAAAAATCATAGCTGACAAATTTCTGAACAGGATTAATGTTTTTTTAACTCAAGTCAAGACTGTAAGAAGTCTGCACATGATTTTTGAAATCATACAGGCACACAAAGTATCACTTCAACTAAAAAATGGTGATGTATATGCACTGTAATGTTTTAAAGAGCCTTTCCTTCTGGAAAAGGTTATCAGCTTGTGCTTTAGGGAGACTGTTCTCTCACCTTTAATTCTACAACAGAATCCATA
Organism: Chiroxiphia lanceolata; assembly: GCF_009829145.1. NCBI lineage: Eukaryota > Metazoa > Chordata > Aves > Passeriformes > Pipridae > Chiroxiphia > Chiroxiphia lanceolata. Next base: position 34,008,184 of record NC_045642.1, read on the forward strand.
CCTCTGCTTCTCTGAAAATCTGCACATGATGAGCATACAGGCAAAACTCTCACTGACTTTTCAAAATACATTGTCTGTTCCTGAATACCAGTCAGCAAAGACAAGAGTATTGAAGTCTGTCAAGCCCAATAAGCTGCTGTCATTAAAAAGCATCTTACTGAGAGTACAAACCTGAGTGGTGATGTGGAGGAAACAGAAGAGACTGAACTCAAAACTTCAAGAAGGGTTAACACCCATCTCAGTGTACTTCTGATCTTGGTGGTTACAACAAGAAAAAAAGCAAGACTCTTAAAAGAAAACAAGTACACAGTACACTGTCTATTTGTGTATTTTATTTGTCTTGTGGAACCGATCCAGCATGAAGCACACTGTTTCATCTTTATTTTTTTTTTTAATTCTTCTTCTTGAACACCAGGATGGTAAACTTTTTCAGAAATAACCCACATGGAGAACTCCTGTATGTTGTTCTTTCAGACTTCAGAATGCCAGAAAATTGCATGCTACAATACCTACAGGGGTCAAGACAGATTTCTTCCTTAAAGTCAGTTAAGAGAAAAATTCCTAGGTAGAGATTCCCTAGGGGTGGGGGAGAGGAAAAGACAAAACACAAGTTATTTCTTAATCATTAAAATATTAAAATACTTGTTAAACCCCCAAAAAAACTAACCCCAAACTTTGCAGGCTTATATACATAAAATAAAATCTGTGCTCTTCACTTTCACCTCCCATAAAAATCCCCAACTTAGATTATTTTCTAATTGTTAACTTGGTATTCCATTGTTCATTTTAACAATGAGATAGTGATGAAACACATATACCAATTATTCTCTCAAAATCTGGCTATTTACTGTAACAGCCATGATCCTGTCTTACCACTTGGGCTTTACGAGCTTTGCATTATATTGTTTTAAGCCCCAAAACAACAATCTTTACCAGATTTCCCCGTCACCATAGGTGTCTGAGTCACATCACTAGCACTGAATAAACTTGTGAGTGAAACCATAAAAAGCACTTAATTTTAAAGATGACTCTGTAACGGGGATAAGAACCGAAAGCTCCACCTTTCAGCCTATGCATTTTTGTCTTTGTTTCGAATGCTAGAAGAAACCATACGGAAGGAAGAAAGATTAGAGTATTTAGAAACTAGCTGTTTGACAGAGGCAGAACTGCTGATAGTGAGTGGGTTGTGTCTGTCTTTTTTGGCTGATCACAACAGAGGTCTGAAGCAAAACAGAAACTCTTGATAAGTTTGCGTAAAGCGGCAGTAGCATAAGGGCGGGCAGCAGGAGTTCAGCTGAAGTTCAGGGCAGATGCTGCCATTAGTTTACACTGCAGGAAAGTAAAATTGCTTCTGGATTTACCTCTTCCTCCCAACATCAGTGTTGAGCCATGCTGTGTCGCAGAGTCACAATGTCAGTAGGAAAGCAGTCTTTTAGCAGGATACCACGCTCACGATGGCAGTCCAGCTCTTCAATAAATCCATACCAGTAGATGACTAATCCAGGGCCAAATCTATCAAGCAAAAAAGAAAAATGAACTTATGTGATTGTGTTAGGGGAACTTTAATTTCCCACCTCTGTGATTCCAATACAAGTAAATCTGTTAATTTCACTGCAAAATTGGAGAGAGTATTTGACCTCCATTTAATTTTCAAATTTCGGCTGATGTTCAATTGATAGATGTCAATAATACCTGATTCCATGAATAAAAATGTTATTTAGAGACTCAAACAATCCACATCAGTCTTTTTTCTCCTTTGAACATTCTGCACATATCAGCAAAAAAATAGCTATGTATTAAATAATATTCAATAACTTTGATATATATGGAAATATCTCTTCCCATGCACTCGGCTTTTTTAGATTTGGGGGTGTAGACATTAAAAACACAAGAGTTTTAGCATGTCTCAGTTCATGCAAATGATAATACCATGAAGATAACAATGAATCCTTAAAATATAATCTCTACAATGAGCTATTATTCAGGCAATTATTAACATAAAGCACAATTCAGAAGAAACAGAAAGTTTGTGCTGTAACGTCTCTGAAATGTGCCTCAAGAATTCCTCAGATATTGCTAACTCTGACTGATCCCCACTAGGCAAACTCAGGAAGTAGCCCCATGGACTATTTTACCCATCAGGAAGTTCAGACCTTCAGGCTGGGTTCATAAAGAAGTAATCACTATCAATCACTGTGTACTGTGATATGTTTTGCACATCAGTTTCACGTTTTTCCTACTGAGAGCACTTAATTAAAGGGCAGCACTACTTCTGGTGTAGTGTTGCAGGAATTTTACAGTGGAATCATAAATTATGAATGTTGGGTTAGTAAAAGGATGTCTAAAAACAGAACTGCTTTCTGTAGTCTAACATTACAGCAGTCTGTACAACATTAGGCCAAAAAGCTTTTTCTTCCTTGATTTATTATATGCTGTAGTGAACTTGCCAAAACCAACAGTGCAGGATGAGCTGTTAGATACCGACTGTACAAGAAAAAGTTCAATAGAATGTCATGTAATGGTTTATATGCAAAGCCATGCTCAGGACTCAACCAATATGGTAGACAATTTTTGTTAATGTTTAATTATAATAAAAATGTGATGAGAGGAGCCAGGTAACCTAAATTTCCCCTGAGCAGAAAATACAAGCACTCAAAGCCATGGGTAGTGCCAGACTGGCTTCATGAAAGTGGTTTCTTTCCAGCAGTGGGGGGAAACTCTATTTGATGTGCTTATCTAATGGAATAGGCATCAAAGGAAAAAGAAACCTTGGTGACTTCCTCCTGCAGTTTCAATTAGATATGGTAGTCTTTTGCCTGAAACTGCTCCAGAGCATTGTAACATTGTCTATGGCTACTACTCTTCAACCTCGAAGTGGCCACAGTTCAGTGGCAGAGTAAATAACCCCTAAGTGCAGCTGAGGCCACAATGGCAAATGTGCTATTTGCAACTGAAAGATGATATTTGAAAGCTGAAAGGTTAAAACTCTGACAAATCTGGCTACACTAGGTAACACATCCTAACATGTTTGGCAATAAATACAGCTCAGACTAAAAAGTGGCTAATGTGGAAGGACAATGCTGCCTGCATGTAATTCCTAAGTTTTTTCTGGCTGGCCAACAACTTCAGCCTCTACTGTCTCTAAGGATATTGTCCTTTGTTCAAGTTCACGTGGGGCCAAGACATGCAGAACCTCAATGTACTGGGGAGGCCAGGTAGCCTAGCAGGAGCAAGGGGCCAATGGCAGATGAGGCCAAGGACTGATGCTCCCAGCCTCTGGTGAGAGACAGCAGTTTGCTGATGCTGGATGGACCCTTACTTTTGTTATTTCACAGACTGTGTATCTGTTCCCACATCAAGCAAACAGAGAAATGGGATAATTGGGTGGGGATGTACTTATGTACTAACCAAAGTTATTTTAAAAGCAAAAATCCCCGGAACATAGGGAGCAGACCTTAAATTTGTAATGGGCTACTTTGTGCAAGGCAGAAGCTATGAAATGTACGCAAATAGTTACTGATTAGGAGCACGTGTGCCAGGTAAAATCCTTACGCTAATTGGCAGCTGCTCACCCAAGTTTTGAAGGGCTCATTTTGCTGTGTGGCAGTCTGAATCCCTCATTCATCACAAAATGTATGTGGCACTGTGCTTAAGTAATTTCTTAAGTTATTTTTTGAAACTGTAATTTTAAATAAAATTACTATTTTGAGACAACTCAAAAGGCTAACTTATGTCTTTCTATCAAATCACCTAAGCTTAAGCACAATTTTTGAGGCACTTAAAAAATTATGTCAGAAATGCCAAATTTGGTAATAAAATTTATATACAAGAACATCTGTAGATTGTGGGAGCAAGTACATCTTTAGCATGAAAACATCCATCAATCCTGCTTTTGACTGTGGTGTTATAGCAAAACTGTTTGCCCTGTGCTGCCTAGGTTGCACTTTTTCCAACTCTATTGTGTCATTCCTTCTCTTATAGCTCCATAGCACACAACTCCTGTATGATCACATAAAAAACGACACCATACTTTTGTTTAAAAGCACTTAAGTGCGCTGCTTAAGACCAAAATTAACTTGTTGGCACATTAAGCATTTGCCACTGACTATCAGGAACTCCTGCTGCTAAGTGCTAATTTCTCTCTCATTAACGCCCACAGTTGCCAAATCACAAACAATGCCACTGGTTAATTATTGCTGCCTTAATTTGAAATGACATGTGAAAGGGGATGAGGTAGGGAAGGGTAACTTAAAGTAAGAACTATCCTTTTTAATTCGACTCCTTCCAAAGTGTGGATATGACAGCATGATGATTGATAGTCAGGCAACAAAATGACTTCTTGCATCACTTGTAACATTTAACAAGCTACTGAATAACCGTGGTTTCCACACGAGAATGAACTTAAATAACAGAATGCTCACTTGGTATTGCTATGGAAAGGGGACACATCCATTAGCTTTAAGGAGGAGAGAAAATCTTTGAATGTACCAATTGGTTCTACAACGTAATACAGACACAAGATAGGCCAGGTTATTTCATATGAAAGACTCACTGGAGATAGTTTAGGCTTAAACTGAAAATCTACCTTAGAATGTAATAAACTACTGGACTCCTATGCGTTTTCTTCTTGCTCAGAAAAACTGAATAAATTCCTGAGAATGTACCTAACTTCTATTTTTCCTCCCTTGTCTTTCTTTAGTTCTTCGCCTGAAAAGCCTAGGTGTGAAGGAACGTATTCAAATGTTATACAAAACTGTAGATTCAGCTATTTCAGTGAAACTAGTGCTTTTAAAACGTTACTTTTATAAGGAATTTCTTCTTAAAGCTGAAAAGAAATCCAAGTAACTAAGGTTTGGTTAATTCCATGCAGCCAAAATAGAATAAACAGCAAATACAGAGGCAAGTTTCCTTCAGAATATAATCAACATAGCAAGTGAAAGTTGTCCACACAAGTTGCATCAGTTTACCTAAAAATCAACCATTATATAAATCCTGGTTCAGTCATTGTCTAGTTTTGACATCAGAAGTTGTGACTACAAGGCAGCCAAAGCCAACTTAGCTGTACTTGGGGTCTGAGTACCAGAAGTGCCAAAAGGGAGGCAGGGAGGTTTATGACCCCAAGGCATGGCAAGACCAGAGCAGGATTACAAAAACTTGCAAATTAGTTTAGGCCTGATGTAGGCTTGATATAGAAGACTAAATTTAGTCTAAGCTCTAAAGGCAGTGTCTTTCAAAGAATCAACCAAAGCATTTGAGACAGATGACGGAGATAGTAAAATACAGTTTGAGTACAGTTAAATATAGTTGCAGGCTCAACAAGTTCTTCAAATAAAATTTACATCTGACCATACCATTTGCTCTAAATAAGTCAGGGCTGCACTAATTTCAGACTGTTCAGAGGAACTCTTGTACTGGTTTAATGACACAAATCTTGAAAGAGACTCTTAGTTAAAGAAATACGTCAATAATCCTGGGACACTGCGTTTTGTCTTGGAAAGGAGTTTCACAGAGATATGCTGAAAGGCCAGGAAGGTAAAAATCAGATAACTCAAAGACAAATGGTTATTTGTCTTAAGAAAAAACACCACCACCACCAATGACAACAACAAACCAAACAAGGAATCATTAAAAAAAAAAAAAAGGGACAGAAAACAACTAAGTAAAATGTGAATCTGGATTTAACCTGCCCTCCAGTTGAACCAGTTTTGTGCTAGAATATAAAGAAGACTTTTATTTATTTATCAAAGTGACCTAGTAGGCTCACCCATATTCTACTTCACTTTGAGAAAAACTACTTTACAGTATCGTCTTTTCTTCTGGAATGTCTGTGTGGGGTCCATACTAGCTTCTAAGGATTTGCCTAAACATGTGGCTATTGTGAGGCCATTTTTTCACCATCAAAAAGCCTTGCATGTGGTTTTATAAAAAATGCATTTTCAACACACTGCTTGATACTGAAAAGAAATGTAAAACAACTTGCAATTGTTTTTATACAAATGTTCACTTCACTTAGTCTATTTGTTACAGATGGGTTTTACGCATCTCAGTATAATGTAAATAATTTGAATTCCAAGAGACTCTCATAATAAAATGCTGGCATATAAATTATTATTTCTAATATGCATGCATTTAAACAAATATTTTATCAAACAGATTAAGCCAAGTATTAATGTTATGAAAACATAACAGTCTACCTGGTTGGTGATTTTAATTACGAAGGTCAGAACTGAATGTGTCTTTGAAGGACTGCATTCTGGTCTCCCTCACTTTTCAATGTCAGCTAAAACCCTGGCTTTGTTTTCTTGATTTTCTTTTTAAATATGAAGCAAATAAGAGCATTACCATTTGCACATCACCATTTATTTCCTGGGGAAGGAGAGTTACAAAAGTTCACAAATAAATTATTACATTCTAAGTCAATTTAACACGGTTCTTCAGAATCACAGCTGTGAGCAAACAGGTTTTACTTGAAGTACTAATAAACCCTGAAGATAAAATAATTAACCCCTCCTATAATATCTAATACATTTACTGTTTAAGGACTCTCTACTTTATTTTAGTGTACTTGTAGAAGTCTCATTTGTGTTAGTGGAGGAAATTTAGAAATTGGCAGAACTAGGCTTGTGGGCAACAACCACAGACCACATTTTCAAGTAAGGTCAATTGGCATCAGTGAGCCAACTTCCTTACGTCTAGACTAGTTTACTACTGCTGATGACACAGCATTTTATATGTTGGCAAACATTTATCAGTCACTGCTCAGAAACTTATTTTGATTAGCATGAAATTTTCCACTTAAACACCCACTAAAATCCTAATTCAGAATAGTTTACAAAAAGATATTTTTTTCTACTGTTCATTTAACAGAGTTCTAAAATTGAATAAAGGTACTTGTGTATGAAGACGGTGTATTTTAAAAACACTCAACGCAATTTAAAGGTAATGGTGGGGCTTTATTATCCCTGTCAGTTTTCAAACCCACCACACACTTTTGCAATCCAGTGACACACACACAGCACTGTATTACTCTGACTTCACCAAATCTGGTTGAAAGAAAGGAAAAAAAGCCCCCAGTACTTATTAAAATCAAGTAACTGAATTATAGTTTTTGCTTTATTTTTGTGCCCAACTCCCTTAAGCTACTTAACACTGCCTTCCTGCAGTAGCAACTGCACAAAAATAAATTTCCTTGCAAATGTGGTTCAAGAAAGTTTACTAAGTTCTGATAATATACTTTTTAAGATAATACAAAACTTGTCCATGGTACTAACAAGCACTAGATCAAGCCTCACACACAGAAGTTAGCAGTGTAATACGTTTCAAGGATCCAGGCATGCAGTTTATGCTGCTTAAGGTAAAATTAAGCAAGTAAAACCTAATCTGCTTTAAGCTTTGATGTTACCACAGTAGTTGGGGGAAGTCTTGTTTTTACTGAAGACAAGGAAAAAAATCAAAGTCTATTAATATTCTATGAGACTCCCATTTCCAAGGAGGTTGTGACTCAAAAGTGGGAATTTTTTTTAGGCTGAGAAACATAGGCATTTCCATGAATGCCAGATACTGATGTTACATGCATTTGATGTGGAAGTTAGAGTTGTCAGGAGAAAAAAAAGTGGATGGAAACAAATATCAGGTCTCTTTCTCTATAGTTACACCTCACTTGGATATGATTAAATCTTAATGAGCTTTTTCTTACACTAGCTGTCTTTTTATCTTTGCAATGAGACTGTTAAGGCTTCAATCAAATAGCAGCATTTCATCAGGCTTATAATATGATTTAATTGCTTTTGGCATTTGGAGAAATAAAAACAAATCAAGTGATATTTATGTGGACGTAAGGGAGCATTTAAAATATTTCAGAATTTTGCATAGCATGGTTTTTAAATGCATATTAATAGACTGCACCAGAAACTCTGCAAGTCACTGTCATTAAAATATTATAAATACAATATAACTTTTAGCTGCATAATACATTTTTAATAAACAAACTGTCGAAACACATTCTTCACTTGCACTTATTCATTCAGATCTGAGTACTGTTCTCCAGGCAAAGAAAGGATTTTTATAATCCTCAGTGACAAGTTAGGCTTTTTTTTTAATACAGTTCTCATGGAAATTAACATCTAAAAACTATGATTAAATAACATCGAGGTTGCAGCGATTTACAAGGATCAAGGCTTTCTAAGTGAAGACTGATGCAGTGAGTGAGAAATAAAACACATACTGGCTCAAGGCAGCTTTTCATTAAGAGAAGAGAGTCTTTAGTGAACTTTGAATCTCTCAGGATTTGTTGGTTCATGTCCTAATTTCTACTGAAATATTCTGTTGTCTGTTAGCAGTATTCCAGATGCTCAGCTCTCAAAGTGCTTGTGAGTACTTAACGCAAAACACTTTTTTACTTCCAGTCTCAGCATGTTCAAAATCAGGTGATGCGTTCTTTGTACATCAGATTGTAAGAATTTGTGCTAAAAAGACAGACTATAAGGTGACCCTATGCCTGCACTGCAGAATTGGGCTGATGTACTTTAAATCAACATGATTAATTAACTCACATCAACATTTCAGAAAAGAAATTGTTGATCCTCATACTGCTGGACTGTTTCATGGAAATAATGGCCAAAGTTTTATCTTAAGAATCATAGAATGATTTGGGTTGGAAGGGATCTTAAAAATCATCTAGTTCCTGCCCTGTTCTGGGCAGGAATGCCAGCCACTAGAACAGGTTGCTCAGGGCCCCGTCCAACCTGGCCTTGAACACTTCCAGGGCTGGGGCATCCACAACCTCTCTAGACAATCTGTTCCAATGCCTCACCACCCTCTGAATAAAGAATTTCTTCCTAATATCTCATCTAAACATGCCCTCTTTCAGTTTAAAACTGGTGCCCCTTGTCCTGTCGCTATCCACCTGCACAAAAAGTCCCTCTCTCTCCTTTTTATAACCTCCTTTTAGATACTGGAAGGCTGTAATGAAGTCTCCCCACAGCCTTCTCTTCTCCAAGCTTAACAACCCCAGCTATCTCAAGCTGCCCTCATAGGAGAGGTGCTTCATCCCTCTGTTCATCTTCCTGGCCCTCCTCTGGACTCGCTCTAACAAGTCCACATCTCTCTTGTGCTAGGGGTCCCAGAGCTGGATGCAGTATTCCAGGTGGGATCTCACAAGGGCAGAGTAGAGGGGTAGAATGCTCTCTCTCACCCTGCTGGCCACACTGCTTTGGATGCAGCCCAGGATGTAGTTCGCCTTCTCAGTTTAAGTGCACACTGTTCGCTTCTTCTGGCTTTAGATGGGATCACTTCAGTATACATCTTGGAAAACAATGCATTTTGGCTGTCTGGGAAAATAATTCTTGTATCCTTCTAAAAGAGACGATAGGCAGTGTTCCTGTACCTTACTTGTTACTTTGGAGATACAAAGATTCTACATCAGTAAACCATCTCAATACAGGGCAAAGTGACTTCAGGCAACCTGGATGATGGTCATAACTAACCAAAAGAAGCTCAACCAAAAAAAATCTCAAATCTGACAGGCACAATATAAGAAAAATGTTCTACATCTTCTTTTTCAGAAGCTTCATAAATTCCATTCTGATGGAGAAAGTCTAATATTCTATTCTGTATTAGGTGTGGTATATACATATTTGTCTTTCATAATACAGGGTTAGACCATTGTTTTATTGTCCAGTGTTTTACAAGTCCACTAATGTGTTCCTGTTCAAAGTAGCAACACTTTGATCTTAAAACACGCAGTTTGAGGACTAGCTTACTAAAGCTATGCTGCTTCTATTTTAAGTTGTGTTACTTGTATTTACCAGTTAAGACACTGCAAGAATGTTTCTGTCTTTTGAAAAAACAGGGAAGAAAAATGGTTGTTTGCATTGCAGAACTATTCCACATATTGTTGCTGAAAGCACTGCTTTCTGATTAAATCCAGGCAAGGAATGGTGCTTCCTGAGGTACTTACTTGTTATTTAGTCTCCCTTAGAAAACCTTATGTCATTAGTTCTCTCTCTAGAGACTGCCAATGCAAGGCTGCTATTGTTTGATTCCGCACATTTGAAGTTGTGGATCAGTGTTGAGGAGTTACTGAGGTTATTTCAAACATTTTGTTAAACTCACAGCAGCCTTCCCAAAGGAACGCTTGGCTGAAAACTACCTCTTATCCTGGGTGACAGAAAACATAAGAAAAGCTTTTGAGTACTGTCAGATTGAAGTCCAGGCAGCCACAACTGCTGGTCAACTCATGTTGCCACTAGGTGATTAAGAGTTGTTTATTTTTAGGGCTGGAAGTAACAGGCCATCCTAAGGCCAGTGCAAGATGATATCTGAATAATCTGTGAGTGTCTCATAGTTTGCAGCAATCCTTTCTTTCTGTGTAGCTGTTTATCTGGTGTCAGTGCTCGCTGGAAAGACAGGATATGTCAAAAGTGCATTTCACAAAGGAGGCAGAACCACTCTCACAGTAAACGATTTTTGTTTAGTAATTATTGCAAAACAGAGCCAAACTAATCAGAAAAGTTGTTCAGCAAATTTTGATAGCAAAAATGTCGATAAAGGTATGCGATATCTGTGTGCTTACCATTTGCTGAGCATAAATCTTGGAGCCAGCATTAAATCTATCTCAATTTGAATGAATTACTAGACAATCCTGTATCTCAAAATCCTTACACACAAATATACAATAAAAATAACTTGGGGTTTAGTTGTTACTTAGAAAAGGAGTGTGCCCTGAGATGCTTGAGTCTTAAGTTTCACCTGCAAAATATCCAGTCTCCCAGAAGAGATATTTTCATATGGTGAAAGCTGGAGACTATTCCAGAGACTTTAGGAGACAACCAAGGCAATGTGCAGAACCATTCATTCATTAGTGGGTGACATAAGTGGATAACTGGGGATGTGCAAAGAAATCTATTTCCCTTTTTTGCCTTCTGTCTCCAGAACACACACGCACACAGAGCTCTACTGCATGCACTTTCTGAAAAATTAATGCTATTTGGATTACAAGTTATTTGTTCCTTCTTAGTACATACTAACACTAGAAACAATTTAATTTCGGCTTTCTTTGCTTACTATACACCAAACCTTTCTGGCATCACCATCAAGGTACAGAAGTCTGTTCAAAAGGAAGACATAAAAATGTACATGGCCATGTAAGTGAGCCCAGAAGGAGGGAGAGAAAGAATCAGAGGAAAATACTATTGCTTGTGAAGGTTTAAAAGCAACAGCAGATTAGTCAAGTTAGCCAGTGACATATTATCATCCATGTCTGATAAGACCCGAGGCAGAAGTCTGCAACACGACAAAACAGCATAGTATTAACATTTCCCTCATACAACTACATGTTGGAAATAGTGAAAGACAAGCTGGACTATATATTCCTGTGTTTTCTTTTTCTTTCTTTCTTTCTTTTGTTTTTAATTCTTTGCCATGCGATTGCTAGATAAAGGAACATTGTTGGCTGACAGCCTTCCAAGGACATCACAGATAGCACTAGCAGTCTCATTTTAAACAAAACAGAAAAAGTGTGAGCTGCTATTCCTGTTCAATTCCTGACCCCTTTAAGACAAAAGCAAAACTAACAGAAAATAAAAGCAACAACAAGAAGAAAAATAAACACAAATTTTCCTTCCAAAGACAAATTAAATTTAAGTAACCAGCTTGGAACATCATGAACAACCAGTTGTACTAAACTTTCTGACACTTGGTTAACTTCCACTTGAGCACAGTCACTTTGTTGTTTTTCGGTTCTTACACTGCCTAAAAGCTCAGAGTAAGTACATTAACTAATAAGATTAGTATCTGTTGTAAGCAGCTGTCTTTCGCTCTCCCTTATCAGCCAAAAATTGCAAGGAGGTTTTTTTTTTTATTTTTATTTAAAGTGCTTATTTTCTAGTATTCTCCCTGTATTTGTGATTGCAATGTCACAGCACGCCACGCATTCAAAATGTAATGAAGGACGGTGGTTAAAAATGGTTCCTGAATTCCGTGGTTGCTGTACTCTGACAGAAACCTCTCAAGAAAGCTGTCTCTCACAGAAATCCACTTGACAGGAAAAGCCATAATGCAGCTTAAGGAGAGGTGCTGACATAAGGTTTCCATCTGCTCCAACCTCAGCGCTGATCACTGAATATGTTGAAGATGTGAATGACACCTTCAACTTGAACCAAGTAATGGAAGACCAATATAGACAATAAAAGATACTTAAGATATTTTTCTTGTCAGTCCCCTCAGTTTATAGCACTCTTGCAATAAAGGGGGGGAGTTGCGGGATCTTCCTGTCTGGTCAAGCTAAGAACATCGTTAGCTGGAAGGCATAACCCAACTCCCTAATTAAACCCCAAAAACACACTCAAAAAACAGGAAAATAAAGTCAGTAAGTAAGAGGGAAGAGAGAACATCTACACCTCATTAAACAGTCAGTGAACACTTAAGCAATTTCAACTATTTCCTTCTACTTCTAGGATATCTCCATACCAACTACTGACTTTTGCCAAAGATTTCAAAGTGTCTTTCTGTACCTTTGAGGTATCACCCTTTTTACAAATCAATATTTCTACACTCGAAGTAACTTTGACACAGTTTGAAATAAGTGAATTGACTTGGAGGTAGGCATGTGTACAACAGACTAATACACCTCAATTACATACTATATATTACTTCATTAGAATACAAATACACCTAAGTCTGGCATCATCTTCCTGAAGAATAGCTCAGTGGGATTTGGACCTTTCCAGTACCAAGTCTGCTATGCAGAATTCCCCAGTGACAAAGCTATTTCCATCAGGCTACAGAGAGGCAAACTGACTACCACTTGAAATAGTATGGTATGTTCTGCCCTGGTTACAAAAACAAGCTGCCCAGTCACAAAAAACAGCTTACCAAACTCCTTCCCTGCTCAGAAGTACCTGACAGCAAGATGTATAAATTGATGCAGGCATATCCATTTTTTTTCCTTCAAGCTCCCTAGGCCTAAAGCACCAGGATGAACTGCTAAAGGAAAACTTGCACAGGTACTACATTTTTACTGAGGGTAAAAAGGACTTCCAGTTTGAGACCAGAATATCTCTCAGTTCCACAGCTGCTAAATCCACATTAGCATTTTTAAAAGCTATTTCTAAAGCCATATCAATAGATTAAGCATTATTTTTAGTTAAGTTCAAAGAGAAGAAAAAGTACAGCTTTGCCTGCTCTACCTGATTTCACTATGGCAACAGCAGAAAAACGGTAAATTCAGGAGATTAGCAGAACTTTAATTCCAGCTGAACCAGCAAAAATAAGAATTAAGAATTAATTTATTATTTTTTGTTTACCTACAGGCACTTTTGAAGCATTCTTTAATTAAAAAAAATCAAGTCAGATCACATCAAAAAAGATAGAAATGTTATAGAACAGTATAGAACAGCTTCTATTTGCTTAAGTAATGTTTCCACTTTAATGTACTTACTTGATCTCATTTGATTAACACTGCCAATATTTAGTACTGTGCAAATTTATGGAAATCTAACTTTAAAGAGCTTTGCAGTACTGAGTGATTTTTTAATTTTTTATATACTTATACTGAAGTGACTTGATGAGATTCTGGAATAAATGAAATATAGCTCAGTAGCATGTAGTGATGTCTTGTGACATGCTGTGAGGTAATATAAGCAGAAACATGTCATCAGTGTGGGTAAAATAATCTGAATGCTTTCAGATTGGTTTACTTTGCAGAAAAGTCTGTCCCATGACTATAAAAAACTGTGAATAAAACCTGATATTTTTTCCCCCATGGGCATTTAAGGAAAATTGTGCACTTGCAGAATATCTTACTTATATACTGCAGAAGTTGTGAGATTGTCTAATATTTATGTTAGAGGAAACCAAACTGCATTCCACTTTTTAGAAAACGAAAAAAAACCCCAAACCAGATACTATATTTGGATTGCTACTGTGTAAATACACAATTAAAAAAAAAAAATCACAGAATCACAGAACGGGTAAGGTTGGAAGGGGTCACAGTGGGCCATCTGATCCAATCTCCCGTCTCAAGAAGGGTCATCCTAGAGGACATTGCACAGGATTGCATCCAGCAGGTTCTTGAATATCTCCAGTGAGGAAGACTCCACAACCTCTCTGGGCAACCTGGTCCTGTTCTTCTTTACTTCACAGTAAAGAAGTTCTTCCTCATATTCAGGTGGAACTTCCTGTGCATCAGTTTCTATCTGCTGCCTCTTGTCCTGTTGCTCAGCACAACTAAAAGCCTGCCTCCAACCTCCTGACATCCTCCCTTCAGATACTTAGAGACATTGATTAGGTCCCTCTCAGTCTTCTCTTCTTGAGCTGAACAGGTCCAGCTCCCTCAGCCTTTCCTCATAAGAGAGGTGCTCCAGTCCCTTAATCATCTTCGTGGCCATCTGCTGGACTCGCTCCAGGAGCTCCACGTCTCTCTTGCTCTGAGGAAACCAGAACTGGACACAGCACTCCAGATGCACCTCACTAGGGCTGAGCAGAGGGGCAGGATCACCTCCCACAGCCTGATGGCAGTGCTCTTCCTAAGGCACCCCAATGGCCTTCTTGGCCACAACGGCACACTGCTAGCTCATGGACAGCTTGTTGTTCACCAGGATCCCCAGGCCCTTCAGTGCTGCTTTCCAGCAGGTAGGTCCTCAGCCTGTACTGGTCTATGGGTTATTGTTCCCTGTGTCTAATAAAAAAGTATAATAAATCTAAATTAAAAAAAAAATCTAATAAAAGAGCGATGTGGTGCAAGTAAAGTTTTAACTTTTTGATATCTCTGTCTGGTAGCCATGACCAATCTAAGAACATTTGTTGTCTTAAACAGTAAAGATCCAGAAACTAAACCAAACATTTATTAGTCATTGTTTAAGTTACCTACTTTTTTACTGCAGGTAACTATTCTTTCGTACGTGATCTGCAGTTTAACAGTAACATGCCCAACATATTGCTACAGTTCATTTCAATGTGCTGGGTCTAGAAAAAACTTCCAATGAGGGTAGTGGGATCAAAACACTTGAAATGATTTTAAAATCACACTTGGTGAGTTTAATAAACAGGTTAGAAGACACAGTGTTTATCACAGCTGGGGACTAGACATAGTGAGAAAACCTTACACATTTCTAAATGTAGTACAAAAGCCTAGTAATACAAAATGCTCTCTCAAGCCATTTGAAATGGTATCACCACTGCTAACAAAATTAAACACAGACCCAAATGTTTTTCCCTACCTGAGGAACAAAGACAAATATCTGCATAATATAACCTGTATTTATAAAAAAAGATACTAGAAAGTTATCCAGAATGCAGGAAAATAAAGAGTTCAAAAAAAGGTAAGATTAAAAGGAAATCTCCTTTTCAAATGAGCAATATGAATCTGAACCATGTTTATTTGCCTAAAGACATAGCTTAATAATTAAGTTTTCAGAAATAATAATGGCTTGTCTGATTTTTATGAAAGTTAACATCTTCAAATTGTAAAGGTTCTCTATACTTGGAAGTTTAAAAATACATAAAGACAAGCATACTTTTCTAATTGAAGAAATATACACAACTTTTATAATTTCATTTTTTGTTTTTACAATACACACAACCTCAAACTCTTCTGGTTAAGTGTTATCCAGGTTACTGCTGTCTAATGTTCAAGCCTAAAGCAAAGTGAACAATTAAAGATATATTGAAAGAAATGAAACAACCACAAAACCTCAGAATTCTGAGTATTAGCTCCATTACTAATTCCCTGTCCCGGTTTTTAAGGAGAAAAATATTTTATTATCTGTAAGCAATACCTATGCCAGTCACACCCTCCATCCCACCCCATTTTTTTTTTATTTAATTTATGGATTCTTCTTAGGGTTCTGGTTGTAATGTATATAGCTCATAAAAGGTTCCTGGGACCAGGTGACCATCTCATCACCCCTGACCCACCTGGTAAAGTGGAGTCAGTGTGGATACTACAGTTCATAAAGCACACAGCAAATCTAATGGTAAGTGAAGGCACAAAATTCTCAGTGGAGAAGTTGTGCTTGTAAACCAACTTCCTGGCAGAGTTAAAGGTGACAGGTGGAGTATACCACTTACAACAAACTTGCCTGCAGTAAAAATGGGCTGAACATTTTTTGCTTACAAATAGAGCTAAACTTAACAGTAAAACAAAACAAAGCAATAGCAACTGAATCAAATGTGACAGCAAAAACCCCATTTTATGCACACACTTTATTACAGTTCTTAACTTTGTGTTTGTACAGCAAATGAATTTATGCTTCAGCACATCTAAAACTGAATTACAGAGACACACACAGTGGTAATTTTCTTTACAGTCACCTACCAACTGAATGAGAAAAAAAGAAGGCAACTATTCCAGAAGAAAGTATACACTCAATTCCTTTGTCTTACCTGTCTAGCCACTTAGAGAACAAAAATATTTATTGTAAGGATGAGCCATAAAGTGTCAGATATTAGATTCAAAGTGTGAAGAAAGAACCACCTCTATCTACTTCCACATGCTGCTTTTAGCAAGAATCCTTTTCATTACACTGTTTTTGGAATAATAAAAAAAATAAGAAGCATGAGAGATGAAAATGACATACTGTCATGGTAGATTTAGTCTTTGTGAAAACAAAAATGTAGAAAGATGGTGTGAAACATCTGGACAAAAATCAGAATAAAAATCCAAAATGCATGATGTTAGAAAAGCAGAGAGTTAAGCCATTGTCCTCATTCAGCATTAACTGGTACTTGCCAACAAACTTGCAACAAAGACTGACAATAAATAAACAGACACCAAATAATGGCACCTAAATGTTCACAAAATTTCAGAAATATAAATGGTCTAAGATAAGTTATGTAAGGAGCGAGCAACCACCTTTCCCGATTTTGTATCCAGAGCTTAGTGAAATATTACATATTCTTAGGATAATACATATTCTTAGGATTTTTCCAAAATCCAAGAGAAACAAACTCAACAATTTTAGTGTATTATCAGAAGGGTGAATTTAAATATGAAGCTCTCAACTGACAATAAATATTTTTATTTTTAACATTAAAACACCTTTGAAAATCCTTTAACTTTTGTAAATCCTATGTTTCCAGATGAATCTGAAAAAATCAGTAATTATCATGTTGGACTAACTTATAGATAAATGAAATACTTAACTTTAAATTTTACATTTTTTAACATTCTATATTTATTAGATTCTAATAAATAATTTTAAGAGATTGTCAGGGAGGGAAGTTTGATAGTTTAGGTTTTCTTCATTACTAAAATGAAAATGACGAATTTGGAAGTAGAGACCAAATTTGTTTGGGGATATTTCAGACTTATTACTCGATGTTAACAAGATCACTTTAAACATTTTTTTTTTCATGTTTTGCCCATAGAGTAGTTATTACAATCATGGAATAATAGAATGGTTTAGGTTGGAAGGGACCTTAAAGGTCATCCAGTTCAACCCCCCTGCCATGGGCAGGGACACTTCTCACTAGATCAGGTTGCTCAATGCCCCATGCAACCTGGCTTTGAACACTTCCAAGAATGGGGCATTCACAAGATCTCTGGGCAATCTGTTCCAGTGCCTCACCACCCTCACAGTATCTAATCTAAACCTACTTTTTCAGTTTGAATCCATTCCCCCTTGTCCTGTCAACTACATGCTCAATAGTCACTCTCCATCTTTCCTGTAGGCTCCTCTCAGGTACTGGAAGGCTGCAATTAGATCACCCCAAAGCCTTCTCTTTTCCAGGATGAACAATGCCAATTCTCTCAGCCTTTCCTCATAGAAGAGGTGATCCATCCCTCTAATCATCTTGGTGACCCTTCTCTGGAGTTGCTCCAACAGGTCAGTGTCCCTCTTGTGTTGGGGACAGAGCTGAATGTGGCACTCCAGGTGGGGTCTCACCAGAGTGGCTTAGGGGGGTAGAATCCCCTCCCACAACCTGCTGGCCACACTGCTTTAGATGTAGCCCAGGATACAACTGGTTTCTGGGCTGCAAGTGCACGTTGCCAGCTCATGCCCATCCTCTCATCCACCAATACCACCTTTAGAGTAAGTGAGGGGTAAATATTTGATGCTCAAGAATGGCCTTATGGGAATTGTGTATTATGTTTACGGTTATTCGATGATGAAATGTCAACAGACTAAAATATTTCTATATTAAATTATTCCATTCAATAAAAGCATCAATAGTTTGCCTGGTTTTAAAATATAATTCCACTACAATGCAATAAAAGAAATAGCACTACTGTAAAAGCTTTGTTGTGCATTAGTCCAAATTAACCACAGCCTCTCAGCCCCTGGACTTGGGGTATTGTTAAGGGTTTGACAAACCCACAGCTATAAAGAAATTCAGAGATTAGACTAAAAATCTTTACTTGCCACTTTGTGCCTAGATATAATAATTCATTGACTATATTAAGGATAGGCCAATAACTCCAATAATTCCCTGTCTTTATGGGTTTAAAATAAAACCATTAAAATAGATGGTATCTTTAAAAAATAGTAAATAAACATTAAGGATGTTGTGCACACACACACATGTATTACACAGCACTGTTTATACGATGTGGTATTTTTTCACAACATGCGGAGGGCAAAATGGTTTCCATTACCTCACTAAAACATACACAAATAAAGAAATATTGACCATTCAATCAGGAGTTGCAGGCATTGGACTGTATGATAGGGACCTTCCAAATACAATTGAAGAAAATGTACCTCATAAATAATGCTCTGGCCATTAAAGCAAAGACAGTCAACTCACAGCTCACAGGATGCAACATGAAAAAGCAAGGTGACCAGCATGATGACAAGGGAATTTTTGGAATAGTTCAAAAAGAAGAAAAAATATGAATGGACAAAAATATCTCTTTTCTCGATATATAATCTTCTTTACTATTTCAGATTTTCCCCCGTTTTAAAGCATTCCATCTCATTCATGGTTCCCTTACGTGAATGGAAGGTAAAGAGATGCACTGAAATCTCTCATGACACTAAAGCATCTCACAGTTATTTTAATTTCTGGCATACATTATGAACTGTACTTAATGGATCCTCTGTTGTTACGCCTTTTTGATTATATCAGCACGTATTTTACTTATTGATCAGCAAGTCTATTTGTCTTCTATATCACAATTTGACATCAATACCAGAAATAGGATGAGATACAAACAAAATGATACAGAATTACTAAATAATAGTTGATCATTAACTATATGTGCAATGCATGACTTGTCAGAATCAGATTTAACAGTAGGTAATGAATGCTTCTTTGTACTGTACTTCCAGAAATTTGACAGAAGAAAAAAAGATGCTTTCAGACTTAAAAAAAATTGCAATTACCAGAGGCTAATCACATCTGAGGATTATTGGTCTTTCTGACTAAGAAGTCAGAGATTCCAATACATGCCTCTTTACAGTTAGTTATCAGTTACTTGGTGATCTCAGGTGGATCTCTCAGGTGGTACTTTTTCTAACAAAACTCTGTCGTAATGCTCTCAAAACTCAGTTTGGTCCCAGGGAGTTACTTTTCCAGTTGTTATTCCCAACTGTTTGGACACCAGAAAAGCAATGCAGAATGTACCACTCACTATTTGGCTGAGTAAAATCTAGAAACTCAAGCCATAACATTCGATTTGACATTTGACTTAAAATGCAGGGGTTCCCACAACAAAAAAACTCAACTATGTTTTGATATAGCAACATTAAAATTTAGTAATTTTTGATCTGATGAAATACTTGAAATTTTTGAAGAAGAATTTTTTTATTTTAGTTTGCTGAAGCATATTTCAGAATTAAATGGCATCCCTCACACCTCTCTTCCTTTTCTTTTAACACGCTGGAATGTGGTTACACTTCCTCAACTCTAATGAAGTACTATAAAAGAGTGGAGGAGGAGATATGATTCTCCAGTCACAACAGCTATCCACACTGAACACAGAGCATTGCAGGACTGCAGTTGTTCCTTTATTAAAAATGACATGAAAGACAACATTTCAAGTTCACCCAAATAGTTGATATATTCTCAGCTGGACTGAAGCAGACATTTCAGTTTGATTTTTATAGCAGAAACATTGAAACTTACGAAAACTTTGTTCTCTGTCCAAAACTGCCCCAACAGACAACAAAAAAATTCTTCAACAAACTTTCTGGAGTGACAATGATTATTTTTCAGTTAAGGAAAGAAAAGTAGTATAAGAAATCAAAGAAACAGGTAATTTCGATATCTGATAACCAAAAGGAATGTTTTGGCAGAAATGAATTTATCTCCACTGCACTCTTGATGATGCTTTTCAGATTTTTAGTACTTGCTTATCTTTGTTACTACACTCAGGCATACATATATCTTCTGAGAGGTCTGCTTTAATGGCTGAGCTCTAATGGCTCAGCTGACAGGGTATGTTAAAAGACACCAAAAATTAGTAGTCAGTTTGATCTCCATGCTATCCACTTTTAGACCTCTAAAAGAGCAAGGCTGATCTATATATTAAAACAATCCAAACCCAAAAAGTGGAAAATAGACAAATGGTAAAACAAAACAAAACCAACCCAAAGACTGGAGGTAAGCTTCATAACAAATGATACATTTTCAGCTAGACAATGTCAATGTAATACTTATTTTCCAATTATCTGTCCTATCTTTTAACTTAAAGTTGTTTATAGATGATAGATGAAGAGATTCCTGGGGAATAAACTCAGAGATAGCACCAACCTGATGATTTATATATTGCTGTAGTAACATAAAAAAGGGGCATATTTATAGAAATGCTTACAAACACATGAATATATAGGTGAGAGAGAGTATGCTCATAATGAGATGACCTATGTTAAAGTAATCTTGGTTAAATTTTGGTTTTCCTCATGACAAGGCAAATGTAGTGAGATTTGATTATGATCAATTCTGTGCATCACTGCTGCTTTCTAATCCATACAATTCAGCTTCTGGACAACCCGTGTTAAAAGAAATAAGGTTTGTTTCTCCATTCCCCCACACCCCTCTGAATAAATTCAAAGTGTAAATTTATTAAAGTGATTAAGGAAAAGCATAGGATAAATAGGGATAATTTGCCCTTTTCAGAGCAAAGTGTGACTGCTTTTCATTATAGTTTCATAGGATTTACCAGATTTCCACGAGGGCAAATGCTTTCTTTTTAGAATTAGTTTCATCAGGACTTCAATACAATATATAAAAGGAATGTGAATATTTGTTTTGGTGTGTATTTTTATTTTTGTTTTGTAAACGGAACAGATCATACAAGTTACTTTCAGTGTAAACGGAACAGATTGTACAAGTTATTTATGTGCAGAATCAACATGAATATTGTAACACAACTTTTATTACAGAACAAACTGAATTTAGCAAGACATTGAGTTGTGTACGGAGAAAGTTGCATATTCTCTGAATGACTGACTTTTAAGAATAAATAAAATACAGAAAGTGCTGTTAAAATGGGTATTTTGGTATTACAGTTATAGCTTGGCAAAAAACCAAACACTCTTTACATTTGTTACACTGAATGATGTTCACTGCAAAATAGTTTCTTGCATTCACTAGTCAGTTTAGAACACTGGAAGTTTAGGTGTTTATTACTCTCCTGGCCAAAACTTTTAATTCATTAGTCTGATTTAATCAATGGTTAGAAATAATTTTTGTGTGCTATTACTATCGTTAAGCTTAAACAGCTTAATCATTGATGTACATTGATGCAGCTGTTTAATCACTGATGTACCTTGAGAAAACCAGTGCATTTGCTCATATTTAGCCCACTTGCTCTTGAATATATTAGGACAAACAAGATGATATACTGCAGACTGCACTTTTTTTCTTCTACTGAAAGTGACTGATCACCTAAACTGATTAATTTGGAGGATAACACTTCAGTCACTTTAATGAGTAAAGTATAAGACTGTTCAGTATCTTCTAAATCATATACATTTAAACAAGGATCATACCATGCCAAATGTTTCTTGAACTCTGTCAGGCTTGGTGCCTTCCCTGGGGGAGCCTGTTACAGTGCCCAACCACTCTCTGGGTGAAGAATCTTTTCCTAATATCCTGCCTAAATCTCCCCTGACACAATTTCAGGCCATTCCCTCGGTTCTATCACTGGTCACCACAGAGAAGAGATCAGTGTCTGCCCTTCCTCTTCCCTTCATGAGGAAGTTGTAACTACAATGAGATCTCCCCTCAGTCTCCTCTTCTCCAGGTTGAACAAGCCAAGTGACCTCAGTTGCTCCTCATACGACTTGCTCTGCAGACCCTTCGCCATCAGTAATATTAGTTTATAGAAGCCAATTATTATCTTTTTTTTACCACTGCACTTTGCGTTTCGAAACTACACCAGATAGCTCCAATTTCAGCAACCAAGATCCACCATTTTATCTGAGTTACAGAATACATCCATATTTTTTAAACCCAGCTTTCATCATATTGAATGTGTTTTCATAGAACAAGATTATTAATTTCCAGGATCTGGGCAGCTTCAAACTACTTCAATTTATTCAGATAACAGGATATTAATTGCCACTAACCACAATTTGACTAAACCTAAGCATCTTGTCTGTTTTGCACTTTACTTGCTAACAATAAAATAACCACTTTCAATTACAATAAATGATACTCAAATTGACTTTGTAGTCTACAGTGAGACTGCAATAAGTGCTAAGTCTCAACACCTTCTAGAGCCCATGCAACTAAATTTTAGGAAACAATGTTTTCAGGAAACTAAGTTTGCTTTGAATAACACAACTGATTCAAAATAATTCAATTTTGAAGTCCTCTGGCCATATTAAAGGGTTAATTTAAGCAGGACAATAAATTTTTGACATATGACTAGATAACATGAGACTCACTAATAAAAAATGCAAGTCCCTCTTCTGCTGTTTCTCTTCCAGATCAATGAAACTTTTATGTTTGGTATTAAGTTGCGTCTTGATCTGTTCAGTTACTTCCGTGAGGCTACCCTTCCATCCCCAGATGTTTGAATCCTGGTCTAAGATCACTGATTTTACAAGAACATTCTGCCATGAAATACTCAGGCTGGACTTAGGGCATGGAGCTGAAGTGCACAGCATAGAAGCAAGTGAAGACAAGACTGAAAATATTGCTACTTCTCAAGCTGGTTTTAAGAAATCAGAAGCACATAAACAGGAATTTCTCCTCACTTCTTTTTTCATTTCCAGGAAACACGAGTGTTCTCTGTCCCATTTTTAAACTCAATTTTCCAAAACAGAAATCATACAGTACATTTTCTAATTCACTTTCATGAGTGTTGAGTCTCTCTGTACTGATATCACATTAACACTGGAAGGAGATAAGAATGTTGCTAGTAATGAAAAAGACCTACACGCTAAACCAACCTTTTACTGAATTGGGCCTCCCTCCCATTGTAGAAATTCTCATTCCAGATATTTAGAAAGTAATGAGAGACAGTAATTATTCACAATGGTTTTTTTATACTTCTTTTTAAGTAGGAGAAGCAACAGATACTATTCTAGCCCACTGATGGTCCTCTGTATTACTAACAGTGCATTTTCAGTTTCATAAATGTGGTCACACCCACTCATGTGCTAATCAAGTCCCTCATACCTAACTCGGACTCTTGAATCTGGAGTCAAAGGGCAGTAAATAAGTTCTCTGCCCCAGCTGCTCAATAACTGGCTGTCAGGATTTACAAAACTAAACCACAGCAGACAAAAGTTAGTTAATGTTACTACCTAACAGAAACACTCCCAAGTAAAAGTCGTATGGAAAAACTTCTTGTGACCAACTGCTTTTATTTCCTCTTGTTGACATTATATCATTTGTAGATACTATACTAGAGAACACTCACAGTGTTATTTCAGTTTTCTTTATATGTAGGGTATTGATATTCCAAGTGTTAAGTCACGGTTTGCCACTGCAGCAATCTGTTCCAGCCATTCCAGAGACTTGGAAGACCCCAACACAGATCAGTAGTGCCTACAGTCCCCAGCTATCTAAAGATCACCTCAGTATGGCACTGAGATCTTAGTGTTGCCTACACAGAAATTGTATAATCTTGCATTTGCCATGATTATGGTAGTTTGCTACCTATCTGCTGGTTTCTCACAGTAAGAGCTGCAACTATTCCAATCAATCCTGTAAATTCAGGATTAGCTCAGGTCTCTGGTGACAGCGCTTTGTACAGCTGCAACTACTTGTTGCAGCGTTTTGTAATACCCACACTTGTAACTGACAAAATATATCACTTTTAGCTGCCAAATTCCAATAGAGAAGGAAAACCTTGAATCTAGACTGCTAGATGTGGAATCATGGGCAACGTTGCTTCTTGTAAAGATGTGAATTAGTTTTCAAAACTCAGGTGATTAAGGTTCCATACTCAGAATGAGTAACAGATAATCGGGTAAATCCATTGAAGAAACTTACTGCATATTTTCTTAGAAGAACTCCAATTGTAAATATTTGTCAGTTAATGATTTAGAATAAAAAACAACTAGCACTCAAGCCAAGTATAAATCATATCTTGAAATCCAGGTAAATGGAACAGATATAAGTAAAATCTTAGAACTGAACAGATAAAATAATACTACTTAGAAAAACACTGTTCCAGAGCAAAATTACTCAATCTTTACCCCCAAAACAAAGCACAATTATAAACACCACACTTTGAATTATAAGGTGTTTAAAACCTGTTAGTCAGTTAAATAGGAGAAGAAACCTTTAGCTTTAAGGGACATTTTGGGACAATATACCCTCATTAAAAAATAAGGATACATCAAAACTCTTCAGTTAAAAGGTTAAGTGTTAGAATCTGTGTAGCTGATAAATGTTGAGCTAATCTAATCAGCAGTTGTAAGAGGCAATGCCATCAGCTAGTTGCCCTGACCTGTGCTTCTCACGTTTTCATGAAAGTAAGATTTAAGAAAGATGTCAACTTCAGGCCTTTGACCTAGCAAGGACCTTGTTTGTGCCAGCCTAGTGTTCTGCTAAACAGACTGAGAATTTTCAGCTCAAATCAGGAACATGTGCACTTCACTAATACAACACATGACTTGGAAATTAAAATGCAATGTGATCAAGTGCTTTAGGATATTTTAACAGTTAAGAATACAGCTAGGGGGAAAAAAAGCTTGTCTCTGTGTTTTGATTTGGGGAGGGGGAAAGGACAAATTCAATTGCATTGGTTTCCTTCAAAAAAGTAGGGAAACAAAAATTCAGTTCACTAGTTCATGCATGACTGACCTAGAGGAAATAAGGAGGTTGTATGTTTCCTTATGACATGTGTCACTTATTAGATAAGTACGTTTTGCTACTTCCAATTGAGCTAAGTTAAAACTAATTAGATGGTAGTTAAATTACAATCTAAATACAATAAAACCAAATAAAAATAGCAAATGGCATTTTGGTTATCAATAATACTTCTAAATGCAGTTGATTATTTACACTAATACCTGTATTGATTATTTCCAAGTATTAGATTAACAAGCTTTGCCAGCTGCTGGAATGACAGTTTAATCCTACATACAGTAACTAGGATAGACTTTTCATATATGCCCTATTTAACAAGATTAATTTATTTCATTCCATCTTCTACTGGTACTTACATGTGACTCTAGACATAATATATGAATCTGGACTCTGTATAAACCATAATGTATCCACCCTTTTTGGCTGTTATGGAATGATCAAGTGTACAGTAAAACTGACAGGGAAACTTACCAGCATCTCAGGTCAGTATTGAGATTTTACATTTGGTAATGAAGAAATGATGTTTGCAACACCCATGCTGATTTTCACTTACTAAGTGTGAAGATTATATACGATTATTTTACAATTATGCCCTATCAATAAATGTATCTACATATATATATATATATATATATATTTCTTCCATCTCAACTACCTATAAAGTAACTAGCTAACTATATTTTTGGCACACATATACTTATCACTTGCATTTCTAGTTTTGAGACTTAGATGGAAACTTGATTAGGAAATAAATTGGATTAGCCTACTAAAAAGAGGAAGTAGAACAGTTAAAGTAGCTTCCATTAAAAAAAAGACTGTATCTCTTTTTCATATCCAAGCATGGGACATGCTGACTTCATCTCCTTCTTGTTCTGGAGGACCAGACAAAAAAAGTGACTTCTGTTGTTTTCTCCTTCTATCTGGAAGATGCTTCTCCTGATTTTAGAGTGTCAGTGTCTATTAAATTCATAGTCAACCTATTTCCTTAGTTTTCAGAGAAAGCAAAGCATGTGCTGAGAAAGCAAATTAAAGTTATTATACTTATTGGAATAGATGGCATAGAAGATATTAAGACTACATAGTAAGGAAATGCAGTTCACATAATTTGTATTTCTTTTGCAATTAAAATTGTTAGTGAAAACATAAAAAACATTGGTTATATGCAGTTTAATCATATCTAAACATATTTACCTCTTCTCTGTGTAAAGCTGCTTATATTTCAACCTATATACTGCCCCAGATTTTCCATCACTGATTTATACCTGTAATGACACAAGGAGTGACTGCTTCCTTGGAATAAAATAAATAAATACATTGCAAGAATGTAGAATGGGCAGTTAGAATTACACAGTATAAAAGTTCTTAAACTTCTTTTTTTGTATAAGGGAACTCTGAATTTACAAATTGACCATGGTATTGTACTTCTGTAAAAACACTTCCTTCTACAATTTAATAAAGGAATAGGACAGAGCAGGACATTTCCCTAATGGCTGTCAACTTAAAAAAAAATCTGATTTAGTAGCCATGAGAATGAAAATCTGTTATTATTCACTATAATTTGATTAAATAAAAGTAATGGGCAGAATATAGGTGGAAAGGGTTTTATATTTGCAGAAGATTTTACATTTAAGGAAACTCAGAACTATGCACATCCCCTAAGCCCATGCAGCAATATCTGCTGAATTAGAAATACAGTGGATATGCAAAGATCTGTTTGCAGTTTTGGTATAAATTATTTTGTTCTGCATTTCTATTCCAGGGATATTCATTGCAGGAATTGAGATTGTCATTGGCTGTATTGGTTTTACTTTAGTCAGAAAAAAAATAATTAATTCTTCACTGATTTTATATTACATTTTTGAAAATACTAACAGTAGGCCAATGCACCATTATATAATGACAATATTTATGAAAAGTCATAAGTACATAGCAACACAGAATCTTGACAAGTATTCAAAGGTCTGGTAATGGAAAATAGTCTCCATTATTCCACTCAAATTCAATGCAAAACTTTGATTTATCTATTTAATGCCTTTCAGAATTTCCTCAGCATTTTCCCTTTCACTTTTATTGAAGAGGAAAATTATTGATTTCAAGTTGTTACAAGTATTATCTAGTCTAGATACAACTTTTATAAAGAATATCTTGTCATGACTTTTTTAACCCTGTGATTTTTATAATGTTTAGTTAATCCACTGCATAATGAAATATTCTTCTATTTCCTCAATCAGAATGAAATTGTCCTCATTTTTTCTCAAATATATGCTTCTTGTCACAAGGTATAACTTCTGTCAGTCATCCAAAGTACTAATATCTCTTGCAGGAAATAAAACAGGTATTTGTCTTGAACAAAATTTAAAAAATGAAGAAATCCTGTTCCTCCAAGATGAACAACTAAATGTGATAAAAGCACTGAAAACATCTCCTGAATCAAACTTCGTAATGAAATCTCTTATTGAAGGAAAGATATAAAAGGTGTTACGAGCAAGATGAGAAGATCAAGGTATTGCCACTACACTGTGAGTCTCCCAAACTCCTGTTACCATTGAAATACCATCCCTACTTTCTTAAGACAAACTTTTTTTGACCTTCCTTTTCTGACTGACATACCTGTAGTAGCCCTTCTTATTAGTTTTTGTATCCCTTGCCAATTTCAGCTCCAACTGTACTTTGGCCTTCCTGACCTCATCCCTACAAAACTGTGTAGCATCCCTATACACTTCCCTGGATATCTGCATCTGCTTCCACTACCTGTGCATTTGCTTCTTGTCCTTTAGTTTGACCAGCAGCTCCTGAGTCAGCCAAGCCAGTCTCTTGTCTTTCTTGCTCGATTTCTTACACCTGGGGCGGAGAGATCTTGTGCTCTATGGAAAGAATCCTTAAAGATCTGCCAACTCTGTTCTGCTCCCTTGTCCCCAAAGGCAGTTTCCCAGAGTCCTATTGACTAACTCCCTGAAGAGCTGAAAGCCTGACTTCCTAAAATTCACAGTCCTGACTTTACTCTTTGCCTGATCCATATTCCTCAGGACCGCAAATTTAATCAGCGCATGATAACTTTATCCCAAGCTGTCTCCAATCTTGATGTTCCTGATTAGCTCACCTGCACTGGTGACCATCACTATCTCATCCTCTCTGGTAGGGCTGTCTATTAGCTGGCTCAAGAAGTTATCCTCCATGCATTCCAAGAGTCTCCTGGATTGCCTACAGCTTGCCATGCTGCTTTTCCAGTAGATGTCAGGGTCGCTGAAGTCCCCCAACTGGATGAGAGCCAGCACAATGCTTCTGTAGCTGGAGTAGGAAGGATTCATCAATAACCTCCCCTTGACTGGGCAGCCTTGATTGGAGTAGACATCAACCATGAGGTTCTGTTTGTTGCCTTAGTCTCTGGTCCTTACCCATAAGCTTTTCACCTGCTTGTAGTTATTCTTCAGAGATAGTTCTTCGTATTCAATGTACCTCTGATTTACAGGGCAACTTCTCTTGTAGAAGGCAAGCACCTCATCCCTCTAACCTTGGCACGTCATCCAACAGCTTGTCACAGGCAAGCTTGATCTTAGGCCCTTCCCCATCATAAGAGGGGAAAGCTTTGTCCATGAGCTCCATCAGTTTGTTGGCAAAGACCCTCTCTTCTCCTAGAGAAAGATGAATCTCATCTGATGTCAGCCAGCCTGGTAGGCCATCCCATTATCAAAAAACCCAAAACCTTGGCAGTGACACCAGCCATGGAGCCATGTCTTAATAGATATTTTAGCATATGTTCATAATTTCTTTGGTTCTATTAGAGAAACTTCCTAGAAAATAACTAGGTAGAATATATGGCAAACTTACATGAACATGTGTACGACGGGCAACCAGAATAAAGGAGATTCAGGTGTGGACATATCATGTTTCAGTGATCACCTAGTAGGGTTGTTTTAATAACCTCTGATTCAAGGGCACATCATGCAGAATGACAAGTTCCTTCAACTTACCAAGATACTTTCTTGGTAAAATCACTATGACACAAGATATGTTCAGATACTGAGAATCAAGGGCTAAGTTCCTGGTTGGCCTAAATTAAGATTCCTTCAAATCTGAGTGATAAAACAAAGAGCAAGAGCATAACTCCAAAAAAAAAAAATGAGGAAAGCATAATGGATGTAAGTGGAGAGCAGGATCTGTGTCAATAAAGCAAACTTATTTTTTAAATATAGCACAGAAAAGTTCTATTCTAAGATCTTTATGCAAGAGAGAAAACAAACAGCTGCTGCACTAACTTTATAATCTGCAAGAAACAGGATATTTGGTAAAACGAGGGAATCAGAATCTAAGTAAAACTTTAAAATGAATATATTCAATCCTATTTCCTAACAAAACAATCATGGCCAAAAAGGACAAGTTGATACTTCTCACTAAATCTGTGCTCCATCCATAAACACATTTAAAGAATTCAGAAGCCTCCATCTGGAATTCAGAAGGTACAGTGCAGTACTGAAATGATGTTTTAATCATACTTTGACTTTTTATCTCAATGCAAATAAACAGGTAAGCACCACTGATATGAAAACAACCAACCAACCAACAACCTTAACCTAACAGACTCCCAAAGCCACAGATAAAAAGACCTCCTATCAGTGAGACACAGAACTGGTATTTAATTCTGGAAGGTTGTGATTTTTTTTTTAAATCCTTAAGAAAATCATCTCCTGCTGAGCACTCAAAAATAATTTCACAAATTCTCCTTTTGTACCATCAGTAGCAGTGTCTCAATAGTTGTCAAAACTGTAGAACTGGAATACATTTCAAAACCAAGAAGCAGGAAATGAACCTTAAGAAATTTTAACTGTGTACAGTAGGGTGAAAGGATAGAAGCAGAGGCTTATGTTTTATATTAGTTCTGTCCATGAGAAATAAAGTACTTCCGTTATCCATAAAAAGGGTGCACGCTAAAATCATAAAAAACATGTTAACACCGCTAGCTTGTAATAGATGCAATCACAGTATTACTGTCTAAATTTTTGTTTATTTTTCAACAGATTGGTGTCTGCAGATCATGCTGTCTTACATTGCCGTTCCTCTGTAACCTTAACCATTAGTCCTACTGTGTAAAGTGAAGCACAAATTTAAGGTGACAAAGCACCAGTTGGCTGACGTGAAGTATGCTACAAAAGCAGAAACCTCTGAAAGCTTCACAGCCATTATGAAATAACTGACCTATATGAAACCGCTACCATGGTTCACAAATTTATTGTCAGGTTCCAGCCTCTAGCTGTTCTCTGATTGTTCTAAATACTTGACAAACTGAAGCCTTTTCACTTTCTGTTGAAATTGCCTCATCTCCCTGTCAGAGCGCCATGGGGGACTCCATTACTTTTCTGACTTCTTTCCCCTACTGACAAGTCATTTAGCTGGCTTCTTGTTGTGAAGGCTGTCCATGTCAAATTAGCCAGGGCCCCTATTGTCCTTATTACCACTCGAAAAGCCATCATGAGTAATGCTACGGGGTCCCTCAGTTGTCATCATTTGTCAGAAAGAAAGGGAGTGTGGTTACATATAGCTGACAGGTAATTTCAGTGTCTACAATTACCCCAATTAGTCTTGTCATAAACAATTCGATAAATGCACACCAATACAAATAGATAAACACACCAAGGTTTCTCACTATTAATGTCATGTAATGGATAAATCTGTGATATAACACTATATTTTATTTATTTTTTTAAACTATCCTCAGCTGCATGCTGGCAGTTGCTACCTGGTCAGCACAAATTGTACTATCTACTTTCATTAGCTCGTCACCACAGAAGAATATGAAAGGCTGTGACAAAATTCATTTAGAAAGAGCAAGGAAGAGCAGATTGCCTCAAGCAGGTGTTATAACAAAGATAAAACAAAGATTTTCTTTTGTCAGTTCAGTACCTCAACGAGCTTTAAAAGACACTATCTTGCCTTAAAAACAAACATAAAATATGAGAGTGACAGAAAAAGAAAGCAGTGAAATAACATTCCTTTTGAAATTAAGAACTTGCTTCCCACCATATCCCAAGTCAATCAGCAGGTGGGTCTTCTAACAATATATGTGTCAAAGCTTCATTTGAAGAGAGGGTGACAGTGTGAACCAAATTATTTCCATATATTTTTTCAAATTTTAAAAAAATATACATCTTGAAATGCCATACAGCTCCTGAAAATTCTGATAATTATTCCACATAATCTACAACATAATCCCTGATGTTCCTACGTAAGAATTATCTGAGAATAGATTTCGTAATTCTAACTCCCCAAACAGTCTATAGTACTGTGTTAAAGTCTTTTGGGGCATAAAATATAGATGATGCTGACTGCTCTTCTAAAATGTAGACCTGTTACAAACACAACCCTGGAAAAGGCAGCTTTAATAACAATATTAAGCACTGAATTTCACATTGCTAAGATTATCCTTGTGATTCACCTAAATAAACACTAAAATCCTGACATCTCTAGAGTCCACAGCATCCTGTCTATTTGCTGACCGCAGGCTTAAGTGATGGCTGGAAAACTGAACACAGACATGTTGTTGTAGGAAATTGCTTTTGGCAACTATTTGTTCAAACTCAAGATTTTTTTTAAACCAACACTAAGAACCCACCAGAAAACAGGACAGGTCTCCCTAATGAGTAATCTATTTTAGCACAGTCTTGTCTAGGCATGACAGTTTACTGAGAGGCTTGAAAAACTCGTAATTACCAGTGTTACAGGGCAATTAATGTATATTACACTGCACTACTCATGGCAGCAACTGTCATTTTCTCAATAAAAATGAGTACTCTTCAGCTAAAGGTGACATTAATTGGGACTTTAATGACTATGCAGAGGAGCTGAAGCCAAATATGAACAAAACAGCGATTCAATGAGCGACTTCAGAAACGAGAAAATTGTACTAAAATGAGATTAATTGCTGTTTAGAAAAAGGAAAGAACCTAAAAAGCTATTAAATTGCAGGGTTTGGGTGCCCGGGTGATGGTTGTGATGTTAATCTTGCATTCTCACAGCAGGCAAATATTCACTAAATTCAGAGCCTTTTGACAGCAGGAAAAATCATGTATGCTTAACTTCAATCCATCAAAAATATATTTCAGCTTTTATCAGTGTTCTAAATACTTCTGCAATTTCAAAAATTACTGCTCCATTCCTTGGCTGTCATCATGCAAATGCGAACACTGTCAATATTGCTATGAAAAATTCCCTGGCTTCAAAAGGCCTACTTCGGTGATAAAGAAAGAAAAACGTGAAGATTAGAATTGCAAAACACACACTACTAATATAACAGAAAGCAACAATAAGAATTTAATGTTTAAGTTGTGAAAACTGCTAAAATAGAAAATGATGGGGTATTGTTTTAGTGTGTGTGGGAAAAAAAAATAAATCAAAGAATTCCCCCACACTCTCATAACATCTTTAAAGCTCAGAACTTTATAGATAATTACTCATTGCAAATAATTAGGACCTAATTTTGCAGCTTGACTTCAGGTGATATAATTATTAAAACTGTTCTGTAGTTTCTAAAAGCCTTTATCTGCGCTACTTAATTCTTTAAAGCAATTATATAATTGCTTTTCTTTATAGCCTTTTTAACTGTCATGATGACTGTATACATAAAACATTGCACTTAAACTCTGACATATAGGAGGGATACACATAGTTCTGATTCACTATTCACTTTGAAGTTATATCTTCTGTAACTTCAGATTTTGAAACAGAAAATCAGTTTAGCCCGTCAGGTTAAAAATTGCATATGAAGTATTCACATATCTTAAGAAGCAAACCTCCTCTTCTACCCAAACCTGCAACAGTTGCATCCTGGAAGAGACAAAATTAGACCTTTTCATTTCTTACAATATCCTGTTCCATAATTGATTCTGTTCAATCTGCATTTTCATAATTAAGCATCTGTCTCATCTACATTTAAAAAAACTCTAGATGCATTAAACCACTGCATCCCCAAGTGCTATCTCCACTAGGTAATATAATAAAGAGGTTTCAAAGAAGTAACATTACATCAATTAGCACTTCTGATAGCTACATTCAGAAATTCCACTATATGTATATAAATGCCTTAAGAACAAAAATCATGGGCAAACAGTTTCAGTTAGGAACTTTAACCAATCACCATGTGCTGAAGAGGGTCCACAAATTGTGGTAACATCAATTCACCTACTTTGCATACAGTACTTCAATTATTAGTCACCTCTTTGTTACATAGTTCTTACTTAAAAGTATCTGAAAAATGCATGACAATGTTACCATAGTAACCTTTAAGTTACACATATGATTCGTGAAATGAATAATGCTGTGAATTTAAAATTTGATGATGCAATTTTTTGCATGAAACATCCACATTTTTGCAAAGGACAAATAAAACCAAAGCAATGCACGGGCACTTCATGTTTGAGTGTTTGTAGTTTCCAGAATAACTCTCCTTCAGGTTTTGATGCTTCCTTCAGTATCAATGTCTCTGAAATTTGGATTTATGAAACTGCATTTCAGTCAGTTGTTTTACAAGACAGCGTAACTCCAATGAAATAGTTCTTGTAAAACTTTAAAAACGAAGTTTAGATTCTGAAACACAAGATCATCAGATTGAATTTAATTTGTAATATAAAGCTTTGACCATAAGTAACGATCAATCCCAGAGTACGCAAATACATTATTAGCACCTATGACACTCAGAATTTTGTGTTAAAAGGTTATTTGTGAACTTTTCAATTACTAGACTCCTAGCCATCCCTAAAGAACAAAATTATGTTTCAGAAGCCAAGCCTGGCAAACAAGCCGTTACAGAGGAGGGAAGATTATATTAGGAGCCATTGACAAAAGGAGAGAAAATCACAGCCCAATGTAGTTAGTGGCTAACTATTCACTGTCTCTAGCAAAGCAATGATTTCATCTAGAGAATGATACAAAAATTGTAATTTTCCAAACTCATTATTGTTCTGGCCCAGGAATCCTGCACAGGCTGCTGAGCAAGTAACATTACGTGTGTTTTGCTGTTCTGCTAAGATTTTATTTTGAAGGTGGAGAAAACATGTTATTTTTTTTTTTCATATGGGGACTGTGTTTCTTCTTCCTCCTTCAAATGAAATACTAACAGTTGTATTGTTCTTAAACTTTAAATAAACAGGCCTTAAACTTGGACTTTGGAAAGCATCATCTCGAAGCATGAAGACAGAGGTAAGTGCTGAAAAAAATCTACATTCTTACTCTTCTACAGAGGAGAAGAATATGAAATACATACAGATCAAAGGAGTCAATTACATTGAATTTAAAGAGACTGGCTATGCTTTCACAACCACATGTACTCATTCCAAGTTTTGTAATAGGACTGGCTTAAATTCATGTTAACAATAGAAAGAGGAATTCATATACTAACTATCCCCATACTTTCCTTTTTCTTCTCCTTCTCTTCTTTCCCTAGTTTTGTCCTGACTTTATTTTCATTATTTGCACAAGATAATTTTATATGTTCCAAGTTTTTATTTAAGAATGCTGACCTGCAAACATTTTTGCAGGTTATTTTTCTCTTCCATTTTTTTAGGAGCATGAACTTTTCAGAATGTAAGTCATGTCCAGCTGAAGCTTGTCCTAAAATCAGAAAGCATTTTTTCCTTCTTAAAAAGTGGCAATTTTCCCCCATTGTACGTATTTAGACAGAGATTTAAGAACAGAAACTCTAAAGTACATTAAGGATATACACCTATTTAAAAGCTGCAATTAGTTCTAAAAACTCCAAGAGAAAAATTACAGTGATAGTTTACATGACAGAGTCAACATGTACTTTAATTTTTTAAGAATATTTTAAGTATTTTCTTGACCTGAGAAACGAGGTAATAGAATTTCTTGGTAAAAGTAGCAATATTAAACCTATAGAGTTGGTATTATCAAGATGTTTATGTGTCATGTTGATTTAATAAATTCTATCAAAGCCCCAAAAGAACTGAGAAATCTGAGTGTGCTAGTAAGGACAGAAAAAGGCATCATGCATCTTTTGCTAAGGCAACAATAAAAACCCATTGCTAACTCTAAGACTATGCCTGCTATATTCTTATACAGAATTTGATGTCAATGGAATTTGCATTGTCCTGTAACATCATACACTAACTACTGACCTGTAAAGGATCAGAATTCAGATGACTACATTGTGGTACCAGAAGAATTGTCTCCATATGCAAAAATGTACCCCCATAAAGTCTGTAAGTCCTAAGCTTTGGGCAATCTATGTTACAAATAGAGAAAACAAAGGGGATCAAGTAGTGGGAGTAACATCTGTAATGTAATATAAGCTCCCTGTATTGCCTTCACTGCCTTCCTTTTTTTTTTTTTTGTGTGTGGTTTTTTTTTTTTAATTTTTTTTTAATCTCATTAATTCTCAAAGTGAGAGCTTTCTTAGCTCTCTTCTGAAACACTGCAGAGTCTAACTCTATCTTCAGGTCTAAGAGTCAAAGTATCATAATTTAGATCAAAAACATGTCAATAACCCACCCTCCCACCCCAGAACCCTGTCAAATGGCAGCATTATTGTTTCCCTATCAATGTAAATAATACGGTCTCCTAACACTACCATTGTGGGGACGGGGAAAAGAACAAAAACAATACCTGTAAAGGAGAATGGTAGACACAAAAACTTGTTACCTGCAGACCAGACCTCTCACAGGGAGAAGATTATTACCTTCCAACTCTGGCTACACTCAGTACGGTTTTGGTAGAATATTTCTCTTGGTATTCCTGCATCTTCTATGCCCAGCATAACCTCCAGGCTTATAAGTTTATTAACCATCAGGTCACAGTTCAGGATGTTATATCAGCTGTAGATTGGATATGCCACAGAAGAGTTGCTCCAAAATAAGCAACAAGTAGAACGTTAAATTATCTCTTAACAAATGTATACAGTTTAATTATTTTTGTCTGAGTTTGCCATACAAACGAAAAAACATATTTCTATGATTTCAATTAGTAAAAGTCAGTATCACTTGTATTGGAGGCAGAAGCACATGAAAACCTCCCCTGGACTTGATGTACTCCTTTAGTCTGGGTTTCACAGGCCCACTTCTTTTGAAAGGCTTCAGTCTGAAAATGGGTTTCCTTCTGCAAGATATTTGGGTTTTGTTTTAGACTTGCATATCTTACAGATGATTTTCCATCTCTTTTACAGCTCTCCAAGGGAGTTCCCCAGGGCTTTGAGCATAGTCTCTTTAAATCTACAAAGAAGAATCTTACCCAGAAACTCTAATTTAAGTGCAACTTCAGCGAGTACATCTACCCTACTGATTCAGTGCATTTCCACAGGTCTTGTGAAATGCAGATTTGCATTGCATTTATGGGTAGAATCTTGCAGTATGAACTTGAGAACATCACAAGAGGGCTTGAAGAGGTGCCTGTCTGCTGACACATTCCATTTGGGATATAGGTTCCTGATCCTCCAGAAATACTAATTCTTTATGAGTATGTGGTGTGCATTATGAAACTTCATTGCTGGTAAAGGTACAACAAGGACATACGGACCCAGGATCATAATGGATCTCTCAAAGTCACACATGAGTCCTCCCCTTTTCATGGTGCACAGGTCAAAAACATATGGGATGACAGATGAGATCCACTCCCACCAGTATGTCTCATGAAAGTTCAAACTATTGCCAGTGATTGTACTGTGACAACTTATTCTGTGTATTTCATAACTAGATAATTACCAACATAACTAAATGGAGCTTTTCACTCATTATTCTTCTCACCCCTTTTTCTTAATCATTATACTCAATATGATCATCTTCAGCTATTAAAAACTCCTATAGCCCTTTCATCAGTCTCCATTTGGAGTTCTCTCTCAAGCCCCTCATATCTGAAATGTTCAAACCTGGTTAATACTTTTTCAGAGTATTGTTATATTACTTTCCACTTTCTCATTTCATCTACACACATAAGATCCCCCTAAAAGCATTCAGTTCCTCTGTGTATTGCAGCAAAGTACCTTTTTATGAACTTGATCAATGCAGTCTGCTCTGTTTATCTCCATCCAAAACAATTCTGCAAAAAAAATGTGTGACTATTTAAGTATGTAATTTCTTTCTTTGTGCCTGGAAAGTGGAAGACCCGTTATACAGGAAGACCTATATGCCTTGCACGCTTTTATCATCTCTCTCCATTCACTAGCATACTTGTCAAATTCCACACTGAATTGGCAAACCACCTTTATCCTTTATCCTTAGTTGCCTCTCAAGGTTAGAAATAATTCTCAAACAGCATTAACAAAAGCAATCTGTTATTTTCCTCTAAATATCTCAGCTGTCAAAACATAAAAAATTTAGCGGCTTCTGATGTACTCAGATCAGTGAATATTATTCTGACCAATATTATTTCCTCTTTGCACTGCACTGTAAACATTTGTTGACTCATGTATTATACTTGAACATTAAACTCTGCAGGACAAAGTATCTCCTGTTCTACATCAATTTCTAGCACATTTTATTAGGATTTCTAGGTGTAGTTTCAATGCACTTAGTAAATGCTAACAAAGATGATGTGTAATAGAGGAGGGAAATAGCTCATTCCAAAGCCACTTCATACACTGACAGAACATCTCCAAACAAGAAGTATAAAATCAAGGTTGAGAATTTACTCTTAATCCATACTGCTTAGTTTTAAAACACATATTCACACAATAAAAATTATTACACTATCAAATTTAAGGTGATTTAATGACATAAAATACCAAATTAACTGTTCCAAATTATGTCTTTCATTCTAGATGATAACTACTCTGCTTCAGAACAACAAAATCATAACAAAACAGAAATCACAAAATACAGTCTCCCATATATCTTGTCAATATCTCTTTAATTCAAGGCAAGTAAAGACTTCTTTGAAAAGTCTTTAATATCTTCTAAGTATTTATATTTCACCTCGTGTAAGAGCAAAGTCTTTTCTGTTATCTTAAATAGCTATAAAATTATACAATCACCGTGAGTTCTGTAGTTTAATTAAGCACTGTATTTCAAAAGTCATCATTAGACAACAGTAGGATTTTTAAAAATTACATTATAAAGGTCTTCTAATTATTTCTTTTTCTTTCTCTGCAGACTTACTCTTTAAAGAAACTTGATTTCTTAGGAATTAGGATAATATATGAAGGTGGAGTTTCTTTGCCGCAAAAAAAGCACAAAAAACTCAGTTATACTATTCCTTTTGCCATTAACCATGGGAGGGGGGGGAAGTGTGAGATATGAAAACTATGAATGTGTGAGGACAATTCTGAGGATTTTTTACCTTATTTCTGTGATTTTATCCCATGGCCCACAGCTTGCAAGTGGCTTTTGAATCAAGAAGACAATGAAAATTTAAATATTTTTAAAGTATTAATATGCATTAATTATTTGCATGAATGAATTTAAGCCAAAGCAATGCTTGCATGTTTTTAACGTATAAGTTAATACAGTTATTCACTGCTACACATCTATAACATGTTTGTATCTCTACTTGATTCCACTTGGCAAAAATACTAGGAAACAATTATGTTGAACACCTGAAATTTGATCTCTGTATGGTGTGAGTTTGTCTTAGGTAAAAGGATGGCTACACCTGCAAAAGGCAGAAAGATTGTTGCCTGAATTTTTTCCAGGAAAATGGCAGATATGGCATCAACTTATCTCAAAAAATGACTCATTAGTTAGTTCCGTTAAATCCTATTAAAACTTAAATAATGAATACTGGATCATATTAAGTTTCAGCAGACAGAGATTTCCTTAGAATTGTAATATAAAGGAAGGAAGCAGTAAAGATGATTCCTACACCAATTTCTTCTCAAACTTTTTTATTAACACTGAAGAATTCCTTTTAGGATTATGGAACAGCAATTCAAATCTTTATTCTCACTAAAGTTTTCTTTCAAGCTTTCAATTTGCCATCAGATTTCGCATTCTTCTTGGATAAAGCAATTATGTGGCACTAATATTCAGGAATCATATACTGACAGGTTAAAACAAATGCTATCTCCTTCCAACATTCAAATTAAAGGTATTCACATCCAAT
This sequence comes from Chiroxiphia lanceolata, assembly GCF_009829145.1. Taxonomy (NCBI): domain Eukaryota; kingdom Metazoa; phylum Chordata; class Aves; order Passeriformes; family Pipridae; genus Chiroxiphia; species Chiroxiphia lanceolata. Next base: position 34,047,433 of record NC_045642.1, read on the forward strand.
GGACAACATCAGCAACTCAATGCTGAAGTTTTAATTTCTACAGCATATGATATTTCTTTCATTCTCATACAAACAACATATAATGAGATTTACAGAGTTAATTTTGGAAACTATGATTTGAAAGAAAAAACACATAGCATACATAGAAGAAATATGAGAAGTGTTTATATATTGTCTAGTATTCCAAAGTATATTTATGGCATTTACTTTTCTTAAAAGATTTTTTGATAGGGAAATAAAGAACAGCATTTCTAGGAAAGAGTAAATTGAAATGGTATAAACATTTTGTAAAATAAGAAACTTTGTAATCCTCATGCGTGTGTTTCATGTAGAAACATTTACAGACGTTATGAAGACATATGTGCAATAGCTGCCTTATGTTCTGCTGATCTATTTCCAGGTTTCTAATCAGTACCAGATTAATTTATGCTCACATTTTCTGAATCATAGACATTTTTGAGTCACTAAAATTCACTGTAAAAAATGAAAAAACTCAATGTAACTACTTTCATATTTTCAATCATGGTTTAAAATTGCATTTTTTTTTAAGGCAAGAATAATCACTGACCTACTGTGATGAGTAACTGAAATTATTCTTTTTATTATTTGCCTTTTCTGATCTCCATTCCTAAGTCATGCAAAACAAAATGAAAAAAAAAAGGCAAGCATTTCTAGCAAATGTCTTAATCTGGCCAAAATAAGCCTCTGTGGCTTTGGTCCACAGAAGCTTTATTAGTTTCCTGGGCTCCATAGTGGGATAAACTATTTCATGCATGAAGGGATCAGCATTCCTTCTTCTAATCATTGCTATTGTGCCCATTACAAAGCTCTCTGAACACCTCCTATGGATATCACATGCTATCTTAATCGCTCCTCAATTAATAATTTTATACTCATATTTCAGTTCTGCCACTTCTATATACATTGTTACTTGAGAATGAATCCTGAAGCCTTAAGTGAGTAGGTGAGATTATAGTAATTTTTCCATCACGAATACATTCTTACACTGAAAGTGTGCAGACAGCAGTTTTCAGTGAATAAGTGTAACAGCTTAATACAACAGGTAATCCCTTTATAGTGCCATGACAGATGTTGGTGCCCTGTCTATTGTGGTCATCCTATTACTTTATAGAAACAGAAAACATTTTCCTATGTGCTTCAATATGCAAAGTGGTAGCTGACACTGTTTACATGAGAAGTATCAGAAATCTCTTGCTAGCACCAGCTAAACCTTTAATACCTGAAAGCTAATTTTTTGTACTCTGGATTTACTAGCTCGTGCAGTCTAAAGTCCTGCTGGAAGAAAGAAATAACTAAACTACATTTAGCTTTTTAAAATCTTCCCCTTAACCCCATTCAATCAGTCCTCATTCCTTCAGGAATATATAAATTCCAAAATTTACGTAGCGTACAGTTTGACAAACAGCAGCATCCACAGTTGGATACAGACAGCACCAGAAATCTAAGTGAAGCCTGCTATGCATTCCACCAGGACAAGTGTGTAGATCAGTATTTGTCTCTTGCAACATGAGAATGCCTAAGAGGTTTCCTGTATACATTTAATGAATGTAAACTGACATACAGAAGGCTTGTTTTCCCTAACTCCTTTCTACAGACCACTTAGATACAGTCCAAGTACAGATGAAAAACACAGGCCCAGATAACAGACAATAGTGTATTTCATATACAACAGCAAAGTATTTACATAATAACCTTATATTCAATAAATTATAGATGAAAACCAACTAATATTTTAGCAAAGTGGAATCAGCAGAAAGGCAAGACGCATGGCCTACTGAGACCTGACTAGTGTGTGGCAAACTATTTAGGAAAAGGAAAAAAGGGCACTCGCTGGTATCTGCTCGTTATGTTTGTGAAGGAAGCCTAAAAAGCCATTGAAGCATAACTAAGAATGGAAGATCTATGTACCTCATCAAATAAAGAGTATTCCTTTTCTAATCACAGAAAGTGGACTTTGACAAAAAGCATGGTCTGTTGAGAGATGAACGTATGAAGAGCTCATATAAGGAACAGAACTTGGGCACAGAAAGGAAGGACTTCAGAAAGAAGAGACTGCTTTTACAGGCCCTAAAGTAAGTGCTCTGAAAAAACATATGGGTGAGCAAAAAAGATGACAATCTATAAGAAACAAAAAGCATGAAGACAATTATTATATATCAGCACAAAATTCGTCACACAAATAAGTCTACAAAACAGAAAACCTAATTTTGAATTGGTATGGTTTTGAACTGGAAAGAAATATTATTTTAGAATCATAATACAGTTCCAGTAAAGTGCAGTCTGTTCAGAGATCAGCTGCTTATAAGAACAGGGAAGCTGCAAGAATTAATACCATTAATAATGTTATATATCAATAATACTCTTCCTGTGATTCAGTAATATTGTGGCTGGCTCCTCCCCGGCACAATGAAAACACTCTATAGGCAGCTTGCAGGAGTGGAATAATTAAGGAAAACTTTTAGCAGTTATGGCCTGCATAGTGCCCATGTTGTTAAAAGGTATTGTGTAAAGTCACACAAAAATCACAGAGAAAGAAAAGCCAAAATCATAATAGGTGACTACAGATCTAAGATTATTATTCTGACATTGGCAAATACAAACATGTAAGTTATTTTTGTCATCTGGTTTGCCTTAATCAAGAGCTAAAAATTCACTTATAACACTGTACACAAATGCCATGTTTATATCGGTATCATATGCAGCATGCATGAAAAAGTATACATTAAAATGAAGAACAGCAATTCATGTAATAGTCAAAGACAACCAATAACAAAACCATGAAATTCCAGTTGTCAAACATAATTTACTATGTATATTTCTCCTCTTCTCTGTTAAAACAGTAATTATTAAAACTAAAGTGATATGAGTGAATGTTTATGACTTCTTATTAAAAACCCTGACTTAAAGCAGTGTTCATTTAAGCTTTAGGTTAAAGAAAATCATGTAGAGATCTCTGTGAGATGGCCTAGTGACTTTATATCCTCTTGTCAAACCTCAGCAGTTTTATTTGTAGTGATACATGCCGGAGAAGGTTGGAGGTTAAAGTTGACAGGGGGGCCAACAGGAAATCCAACCAACTTCTTTCAGAAGATTACAACCTTTAACATATTAGGATCTGTTGGCAGTTACTGCTAACTTTTTAAGTCTACATTTGTGTACTTGTCTGTGAACTGATCACCAAGCTCCAGACCAACAGGATTTATAAAGCCCTCCCTCTCACTACTTTCCTTATATTATTCTTTCATAATTTTCAGTTTAAGTTATTATTTTAGTTTTTGGTATTATACTGATGTTTAGTGCTCATCGTTAGTTTTCAGAAGAACGTTTACAGATAGATAAAATATTTTCCTCATTTTCTTCAGCCTGGTTTTCTCTCTCATTCTTAAAACTGAAGAAAACTAGAAAATCTAACTTAGGAAAACTAACATTAAATGTAAAAGCAGCCATCTACTGGAATAAAACTCTTCAGATTTCCCTTTCTCCCATTTATTTTGAACTCAATTCCTCTGTGACTTTGAAAAAAAAGTAATACAGAAAAAACTAACAATAAATAAAATAGCATAGAAACACTGAAGAGTTGAGGTAAGAAGGGATCTTTAGAGATTGTCTAGTCCTCCTAGACAGGGTGAACTAGAGATGGTTGCTCAGGGCTTTGTCCAGCTGGGTTTTGAATATGTACAAGGATGGAGACTGCACAACCTCTCCGGAAAGACTGCTCCAGGGTTTGACAACTCTCACAATAAAAAAAGGTTTTTCTAATGTTCCAGTAGATTTTTCTGTATTTCAGTCTGTGTCTGTAGACTCCTGTCCCCTCACTGGGCACCACAAAGAAGATCCTAGCCTCCTTCCCTTCAGGTATTTATGTACATTGGTAAGATCCCCCCCTGATTCTGCTCTTCTCCATACTAAACAGCTGGAGCTCTCCCAGTCTCTCTTCATACTAAAAATAGTCCAATCCCTTCTTTGTCTCTGTGGTCCTTGTTTGGATTTGCTGCAAGTTACTCTCAGTACAATCATGAATCTCATGCTCTGTCTAATCACTTAATCCAAAGGACCAAATCATTACATAGATCAAAACTAGTACTGATGGTAGCTTTATTCTTACTTGCACCTGGGACAGCACAATTTTTTCCACTGACTTCAAACAGAACTAAATCTCTGCTGGACAGATCAGCAGATGCCCATGATGGCCACATGATGTACAAATGCAATGATGATTTCTTTAGTTATATGCATTCAGACAATAAACAACTTTTCTAATAATATATCTGAAACATTTAACTTGCAGGCGTACGGAAACCAGTCAACAGTTATACATTACTGCAAACCTAAAGCTTTGCATTTTAAAATGAGCAACTACTGCAGAAACTCGACATGTAACACTATTGCTGCTGCATGAGACCGACATAACAGAAAAATCTATTATGCTTAACTTTTATATTTTATACAAAGGCAAATACACATCTAAATTAAATTTAATTTTTTTTTGGTGTTTCAGACTTGACTTTTAAGCTTCTTCCACTTCTCTGCTCCTTCTCTGAAACTCCAGAGAAGAATGTTTGGCAAAGCGAAGATTCTGCATTCCACATCTCATATCATTTAGCTGTTGCTACAATTTTAATTATGCAAAACTCAGTGGGCTCTAACAAAATCTGACTAGGTAATTAATACTCTAAAACAGACACTGTGAGCTACTGAACGCAACGTTGTACACAAATTTCCTCATGTCATAGGAAAGACTTATGAAGCATAGTGTATTTCTCCATAGGTAAAACAACATCACATGATGTTAACAGCTTTTTTTTCCATCTTCTCTGCAACTAACTAAAGTGTCTTAATATATTTCGTTCTTTAAAAAAGTAAATTTTTCTAGGAGTTTCAGTTCAGACACATTCACTCACGTATCACAGCAAAATGAGGGAGAGAATATCACAGAAGAAGTACAAGAAATACATCAAGGCACAATTTTAAACTATTATTTTAATGATATGCACAAAAAAGTATTGTTAAATAGTATTATAAATTATAGCATTATGCTTAGATTTTGTATTTTAGTTACATCTATGTAATTCACATACACCTAAACTCATACATACATATATGTATTCTGAGGTCAGATGTACATTATGATGTAGACATTTTCTTGAGAATTGCACATGAAGGGGATTCTCCCACTGAGCCAATTCCACAGATCCAGCCTAAATCTGAGGTCTGTTTAAGCCAAGGAGGGACCAGAGGCTGAGCAGGCTAAGCATTGTAGTGCTATTACATCTTATTGGTCCTGTGGTGATTAAATAAAAAAAATAAATCTACAAGTAAGGGTACTCATTTTCAGAGCTGCACATGATGATTTTACAGAGAAGAGGCAGAAAAACAAAGGACACAAAAGACAGTATGGTGTGCTTTTACAACTGGGAAAGTCTTCTCCATAATAGTGAGAACGCAGACCATTCTCTCTGAACTTGTACCCCTGGACATTTTACAGAGAAGCATGATTTGAGTGGTAGTTTGACATGATTAGTGTATTTCCTAGAATCCTATCCTTTATCTTCTCAACACAAGCAAAAAACCTCTGGAACTTTATGTTGTTTTTATAACATTTTATGCCAAAGCACAGACAGTACTTCTGGATTCTCTTTCTCTTCCTTGACATGCTATAAATGGTGATAAGAAAATGAGAATTATGAGAAGATCTGTTCTTAGGTTTATACTTTTGCTACAAGAATAGAGATTTTTTCCTAACAGAGCATATTCATATGTCTCTATCTGTAGTGTCTTTTACCTCGAGTTTTAAAAAAACCAGGTTTGACCTTGCAATATTTTTAATCAATATCAGGCTTTTAGTGGTAGTGAATTTCAAATATAGAAGCAACAAGTAATTTGCTTGAGAATACAAAAGAGATCAATGATGGATCAGATTCAGAGCTACATTTACAGCTACTATCGCTTACCTTGTCCATTGTCCAGAGGCAAATGCCTGACAATCAGTTACTAAGAAACATTACGCATAACTGTGTAAATGAAGACCATTATTCTATCTTGGTCATCTTACTATTTGCATCACGAAAGCCTCAGCTTGTATTGAGGCTAGATGTGCTAACTATTAGGCAATTACATAAGGAGTTAGTCTGCCCTACCAAAAGATTAAGCTTTCAGCTCTCCAATAAAGCACATTTCTCTCTTGAATGTTGCATTTTAAAGCAGTGAAATGATACAGAAAGTTTACTGTTTTTAATAAAGTATTATCATCAGTAAGAAGGGGTCTTCAGATACAGGAAATGTGATTTTTAACAAAAGAAAAATCACATGAAAAAGTAAAAATTACTGTGCCAAAATTAAAATACTGTGTGGTAGTAAGTTTTACTCAGTGAGAACTTAGTGCATTTACCAAAGTGTACATAAGTCTTTACTGATAAAGTCATCTTTGGTATGCAACAGTTATAAAATCCCAACTACACAAAACTGTAAGCAGAAAACAAATGACTAGTAGAAAAGGAAAGGAAGCAGACTTCACATTTGACTTGAGCTTCTACTGAACTTACAAACCCAAGACAAGTGACTAAAACTAATGACTCCGCATGAGACCATCAATTTCAGATTACAGAGTATCAGATAGTAGAGCATATTCTACAGAAACATTATACCACTTAACAGCCCTACCACACCAGGAGGGGTGAATGGAACGAAAGGGACACAACCAGTTGAAAACAGAAAAGAGTTTAATGACAGGATGATGTGAGGCACTTCTTTCTCAAAAACAGGGACACTATACACAGAAAGGTTGCCAAAGCTAACCATGCACGTCTGTGGTCCTCAAGCCTCAGGAAGCCCAACAACGAAATAAACAGTGAGGCATTTTTATGCAGAACAATGCCAGACATTTGTACATTTTCAGCAGTATCTTAGCTATCTTTCTCACATGGTCATTGCCCAGTGTATTTCACAGAAGCTATGCTATTAATTTGTACTCCAGTTCAAAGCGTGTGAGCAAGCAGAAAACAAACCCTTATTTTTCTAAAAAGAAGAATCACCAGCTCCAAGAACAGAGACGTTTTCTATTTCTATGATCAGTCAGTGACAAAGTGAACACTGATAAGAATTAACAATCCAAACTTAATTTACTAGAGGATATAGCAAGACCCTAAATATTGAAGGCACATTTTCATTATGAAAAGCTTTATAATGTATTTGGGCCAGCAATTACAACTAAAAAACAGAGAGAATTTTAGCATTTGCTGAAAATGCACTTTGGTGAAGTTGATCTATCTGTAAAAATCCTTGCTACACAAAGACAACTTGCATACAGATTCATTTGGTACTTGGCTACAACAAATCAACCAGTCACTGCGATTGATGTGCATGCACCAGGGTGAGAGAAAACAACATATAAAAATATCCTCAGGAAAGCACGAGGCTAAGTAAGGGTGCAAACTACTCTAAAAAGACAACAGTCAATGTTGTTTATAAACCACTGCTGATCACATGCAACTTAAGTTGGTCCTAGTTTGCCAGAAGCGGTATAACTCAATAATGCAGAACAAGTGCTTAAATAAACTTTCACCATACAACCAAGAACATTACTAGCAAACGTGAATTTTTGTTCTGTGAGAAGAAAAAAGCAGAAATCAGAAATACACTTCAAAATGCATTTTCACAGTATATTAGACAGACACCTGTGATGAGTAGGAACCTAGAGACTGTATGAAATAGGCAACTGAACTTCTGCCAGTATGGCAGTTGTACTGTTCTGAGGGTAATCGTGAGAACATAATTTTAAATTAAGAAGCTAAGTGTTCACCTTGTATTTTTTTAAAAACCACCCTCGTTAAAAGCTAAAACTAAAAAACTCCAAATAGGTAAAATCACACACTTTAGAAAACATGAAATATCTCTAATATGCTATTCATAGCCTATGTTTTAAAAGCGGAAGAACATATATAAACACACACAAAATAAAGCTATCGCTGCTGTCTGCAGAGTATTTTCAGTTATTTTTCCACATCCTTGGAAACATACGTTACTCTTAATACAGCAGGATCCTGTAATTTTATAACATTTTGGATTTCTTTGAAATGAAAAGTCCATTTTATTGTTTTTTAATTAAATCTATTTCCCCAAAAGGTCTTCAAAGGCTCTACAAACTACCTTGCATTTTATTATTGCTGACAGTTATCTAAACCACGCTTGAATGCCCTCTTTATCCTTTAGTGAACAATTGAAAGATCATATGCTAAAAAGACTTGTGCTTTCTCTTCTTCTAGCCCTATAATTAAGGCATTTTAATACATTTTTTCATAGTCATTAAGAGAGCACAATGTTAAAAATTAATGAAATGAGACAATTTTGAGTTTAACAACCATAAATACATACAACATAAATTTGTCTCAATTGTAGATACGAAAAAAAGCCTTCTTGAAATCACATGGTGAGATTACCAAATTGTCAAGATTTTGCCTTTGCCGTCTAAGAGTATTCGAATGATGTACGGTAGCCTGACAATACTACAGTGTTGTTACGTACAAGAGAGGTAAACACTTCTGTCGAACATTCAAATTTCACTAGGTTTTTGTTTACCTTATACAGATGCCTATAAAAAAAATGTGGTATTGCTGGGCGTTGATGAAATGAGAGAGCAAAGAGAAGAGAGGAAGCAAGACAAAGGCATATGAAGGGAAAAATGATCATAAACCAATTGCAAAAAACCTGACATGTAATGAAAAATACCACTATAATAACACTCACTTACAGTAGTACTTTAATAACGCTTATAACAGAACAAACAAGATTTTAATTTGGATTTTTTTATAAGAGAGATCACTATATTAATGTATCACATATTTTTGCAACAGACACAGTAATAAGTGGGTTTCTTTTGTTACACAGTGAAAGGAATTCAATGTTTCTAAGTACATCATCATCACTTCTATATACACCAATTAAATATATGGTGCAACTGTACTATAGCCACATTATTACTATTTCCAAAAGGTATTACAAATGAGCAAATTATACAGCTTATCTTTTAAAACTAAGTTAAGTTTTTCAAGGTGTAAGTTCTTTATGCTTTCTCATCTAAATTCGAAAAGATGCAGTGCACAAGAAAGCAAGAAGAGATTTTTTTTTCCTTAAGAAAGAAAAGATAGGGAAAAAAAAGAGAAGTTGCTCTCCAGGAGATTTTTTAGGGTTGTCAGACTGTTATATTACAAACAACCTTATTAGTCCTTTATAATTACAATAGGTACCTCTGGACAAGATCGAGCAGACATGACAAATGCTTCCGACTTCTTTTTAAATCGAACCTGGAAGGTCATCGCTGAACAAACAGAATGCTATACAGTTGGGGCCATAAATTGTGAAAGCTAACAAAAAGGTAAGTTTTTTTATATAAAAAATTAAAATTATTCTATTCAGGTTATTCTGTATAAGATCAAGAAATAGGAGGATGGAGTAGTTTAAAAAGGATAAGGAGATAGAGAAAAAGAAATCCTTACAAACTTTATTAATCACACTTTTTTTTTTGGCAGCTGAACCTGTATTTTAGTATTAATGCAATGTCTTTAGTTGTTTTATTTTAAAAATATGTCTTGAAGATAATTCCCTAATGAGTATTTATCCATGTTTGCAGTGTGGACAGTCAGTCTCAAATATATAGTATTTGCTTGCTGCTATCCTCATATCAAAGACATGCATTTTTCCTAACATTTTTATTTTGTTTTAGGATCATTTAACAGTACTGGTAGTTTTGGATTAAATTTGATTTGCATGGAGATAAACAGTAACTTAAGTGACTGGAACTGGAAACCGATTGATGGATTTGCTTTTAAATCTCATATTTCAGTTTGGAGAGGAAATGTAAGGATTAAATTAGAAAGTTGTAAACCCTTGATGAGACTTAGTGGTATAGAACAGAGGAAAATGAAACCTTCAGTTATTTTCCTTACAGTTAGGCTGAATGAAATTGTAAATCAACAAAAGATTTGGACAGCATTCAAATCAGCAGCTTTACCTAATAAAAGTTCTAACAGAGCCCTGAGCATACAATTTGAAATAAATATGAAATAAATACAAAATATGAATGACTTTAAAAAGAACCATATGAGAAGCAAAACAGTAAAATCACAAAAATTTGAGCAAAGGAAATTTGAACTGATATGTATGATGGGCAATTAACTACCTATTTTGACAATTCTAAGTGGTCAAGTTTTTAAAGTATGACACAGAAACCTTAACCTATCTATATATGACTGATAAATGAGGCATTTTGTGTCATTACATTCCCATAAATCACCTTCTTTAACTGCTGATGGCTTTTATCAGGTCTAACCTTTTCAAGCTTCTATCAGAGTGCTAACATTTTCAACTTTGACACATATGCAGTTTACAAATTCTGCAGCTGATTAACTCTGAACAGAAGCTCACTGCCATGATTGTCTTCTTCAAGTTGGGTTACAGCTTCAGTGTCTCAAAGACTCACAGGTATCCTTCGTATGCCAGAAAATCTCACTTCAATTTTTGGGCTGTGTTGTGTCCTTTGCAAAAGACGCAAAATATTTCTCCTTTTGAAACAAATAAATGAGACTAGACTTTCAAAACTATTCTTCTACGGAGAGCTTGAAATATATATAATTTTCATTATTTTAAAATAAATGGCACTTTCCAAATAAAGAGATATAAATAATGTGACCAGTTTTACATGACTTTATAACTTAAACAAGCTTGGAATCAAATCAACTCGACTATACAAAAAATGTTGTGGTCAAATCTCTGAGGTAAGTAACAAAAAAAGTTGAAAAAATCCTAAATATTGCAGTGTCCTGTATATATGATATTACCAAATATTGCAATTATAAACTCATCATGGGTCCTTAAATAATTTTGTGGGATCCCCCCCTAAATTCCTCTCTGAACTATTTTGTAAATTTCAGAGATTATAAATTGCAAACGGGGAATTTCAAAGAGTCAATTTCAGCATTTCAGCACTTGGAACATGAAATTAATTCAACTATGATATACTTGGAACACAATAAAAAAAAAAAGCAGAAAAGAAATACAGGAAAAAATTGAGTGAGCCCAGAAATTTCAAGCAACAGTTGCTTTCTGTAGGAATTAAAATGAAATTGCCTATTTTCCTGACACATTCAATTTTTGCTACAAATAGACAAAGAAACAGTTGACACAATCTGATCTAGATATCTGTCTTCTAAAACATTTTAACTTACTGTACTACTCCAACAGTAAGAAGCCAGCCATATGGTGGCTCTTTCTGCCCTAGTAGCATCAAGACATAGTAAGAATGGCAGCAAAGCTTCAGACTGAACACTCATATTTTCACTAGTTTTTAAACTTTAAAGTGTGCAGAATATAATTTGAGATTTATTTAATCTATTGAAACAAGCAGGGAATCATTCACTGAAACGAATTTATAAGATGTAATTGATCTAGACACTGAAACAAAGCCCAGGTTTAAAGAGATACTGTCTTTAATAATATTAGTCAGACTGAAGAAAATTTCATGTTGGTTGTATGACCACCGGAAGCCTGGTACTTCAGATGTTATTAGTTTTGATAAGAGCTAACTAGACATCAGACCTAAATAATGAAACATGAGGAGACAGTCTTGGAACATGTAAATAGGAATGTCCACAGATGCTCTCATGCAGCTGATTGTGTCTTGTTGATAAACAATCCATCTTAGAAAAACAGTGGATAAAAAAAAATTTTCAGCATCACAACTAAATCAGCCTTGTAGTGTCAATATTTAAGGCCCACCTGTAAAAAATTAGAAGTTCTTTATTTCACTAATAATGTCACACATCAGAGAAGCTGTGCTGTTACACTTTGACAATTCAGATTTAAATCTTGGAATGTCGGTAAGTATTCATGACAAAGGCACATTTATCATTTAAAACAAAAAGACATGATTTCTTGATGCTCATATCAAAGACTTGTGATGGATGAGAGCACGCTAATCAAATGACAAGAGGGGACACAGATGCTTACTATTTTGATTAGGAGAGGGAAATGAAGATCTCTTTCCTAAATATATATGTGTTTATAACACACTGTGCACACAGGAGCTTGATCTGTCCTCTAGCAGAAATGTTACAAATGCTAAGCAGAAAAACTGCCAATTTACTTAAGGTCAGTGGAAGCCACATACAGTAAGGAAAATCAAACACTGACTTTGATAATTCTAGTTAATTGTTTATGAATTTGTATACTCAGGAGCAATTTTAGCTTTCTCATGTTACAACTCCCCAAATAATGAAAGAGAATAATTTAACCTTTTTTTTGTAATTTGTTTCCTACTGCCTTAGTTCTAGGTTTAAATTACACTTCTGTAAAATTACCCTTATATAACTTAAAATTGTATGAAATCAATGTAAATATTACTGAAAACAAAAATGTAGACAGTTTCAGTGGGATGCAATATTTCAAGATAAATGTTGAACTTCAGAGCCAAATTTTATTGTAAGCTTTTACAATTTTGATACTCAGGTAATCTTTACTCAGTGACTTGCTTTAAGCATAACCAAACAGAATCAAACTAATTATGCATGTTTAGCAAGAACTATTAAACATCAAGAACTCTGCTTACTTAGCATGAGAGTCACAATCACTGCCAGTGAGACAGCCAACAGTTTGTTAAATTTGTAGATCCGTACGTAGAGGCAAGGTCCAACGAGGCCCAGTGAGACTTTCACAAAGTATCGTCAAATGATGGTAACGTGCAACTTCTTGAAATACATCTTTCTCATTCTCCTTTAAGCAGGCAGTAATTATAAAGCAAATACCTCAGTACTTTTCCATTAATATTCTGCAATTAGTAAGCAACTTTTTGATATCCTCAAGAAAGTACCTTGGTCACTCCAGTTCTGAACAGAGAAAGAAAAGCCCCTTTGCTAACTGGAGAACCATTCATCAAACATACTTGTTTATACCTTGCTGTAGTTATGAAACAAGCAAAGTACTAAAAAATGAAAATAAATTAAAAAAATTAGTCCATATGGCATAGTTTTCAAGAATTTACAAGAAGGAAAATTTTATAATCTATACAAAACTATGTAATTGAACATAAACTGGTGACACCAAGGTGAAAAAAAATACATTTGAATTAAAAATACTCTTAATGCAATGATATTTTTCTTATTGATAAAATAATTTTTACCTGATCAGAAATTAACTTGAAGTGAAGAATGATATAATGTCCATTTGAACTGTAATGTTTAAAAAAATACACCAACACCAACATTCATTTTGCTCTGCTATTCAGAAGCTCTAGTACAACACACCCTAGTAAGATGATGTGCTTAATGCAACTTATCCAAATACCCTGAGTGCCTACATTAATGCAAGATTGGTGACCTAGGGAAGCAGATTCTTGTGCTCTGGAAACACAAATCCATATTGTACTATTGCTTGGAATAAACAAAATGTATGCATTTCAATATATACATTTCAGTCTCACCTTTAATCAAAAGAAACTGCTCTCAGAGAGGCTGAATAGTAACTTGGTACTCCACTGTGATGCTGTATTTCTTTTTGCCTAAGTCAAGATTTCCTAGACACAAGGAATTTGTGCAACTGTATGGAAATGTGATTCCTGTCCATTAACTGCCCAAGGACTATTGAATCTACTGATTTTATACCTCACATTTATTAGACTGTGAACTAACCTCACTAGTCTCACGCTTTTAAGTGCTTTATTTATCTGTAATCAGGTATTGACATTGTTTACTTTCTTTCCTTATAGTAGTACATATAGTTTTGTATTCTATATATAGTAATTTATCATTTAATATATTGAAGGCTGCTTAAGACAAACAAAATTCCTGTCTCTTGGACCTTTTTTGAAAAATTCACTAGATGCCCAATATATATAATATTCAATAGCATGTGAGAATAATTTTTATGCAACTCTGATAGTTAGAAAGATAGATAACTCGATTATTAGATCATCTATCAAAATATTCAGATGTATAAGAGGCTACTAAAAAGATTGATGACTGAGAAAGTCCACTGATTCTCTAGCCATCATATTCACACATTTGGCTAGACAACATTTTTCGCTGCCTTCACAAGCAAGCTTCATTACCCATCACTCCACTGAAAAGAGTTTATTATGAGGCTGCCATCTTGGCAAGACTATTATTTAGATGATAAATGTTGGGGGGAAAAGTGGGCCTAGACTTTTTTTAACATGAGCTTTTTGACAGATAAAACAAACAGCATCTACATTTCTAATTAACTTAAATTTGGCATATACAAATACAGGTCAGTAAAGCTATGATATGCTACTAGATTATCTTCTGTCTGCATCTTACCCTTAATTTGCAAAATGTAAATTAACTAATTAGAAGAAAAGCAGAATTATTTGTGACAAAATGCTGCTTCTACTTTTTTTTGCTTTGTGACATTTATGATCAACTGTAGTCCTTCATTCTAACTTCTAATAGATGGATAATTATGTTCATACTAATTTATTAGGCTTTTAGCATTTTAACCCAAATGAAAACTTCAGATTTCTGAAGGCAAGGAAGCACAACAAACTGTAACATGCAGCTAAATGACATACTTGCCAGCTTTACTATATTTACAATATTATGCTGTTAACACGCATACATCACATGGAGGTACCACTTTCAATTTTCAAGTACCTGACTCAAAGGAAAATCTCTGTTCTTAAAGTTTCCTCAAAATCTCTGCAGCCTTTCTGTGCATGATGCATACATGCTTTGTTCATTAGTACTAACAGTTCAATTTCACTTTATACTCCTACTCCCCTCCTCAATTGTCATTTGAAATGGATTAGACTAGCACCTACAGAGTTACAAGAAGGAAGGGGGAGTTGCTCATTCTTGAGTTTCAGCCCAGCAGTTTGACCTTGTTAATTAAAAAATACATGATATCATAGTTTACAGGAAGGGATTCTTTTTGCTTTGGTTTGGTTTTAACTATTAGTAGGCAGATAAAAACTCAACACTATGAAATACATTGAAATTGTCAGATGTAAATGTCAATTAAAAATTACAAGGAATTCTGAAAGGTAAGGTCTGTGGGGGGTTGACATTCTTTGACATAGTGGAGTGTCTGCAACCAGGCCTTTGGCAAGCATAGCAGGATCTCTGCTGTCAGCTCTTATCGTACATAAACTTAGATGCTTGTCTAATCTAAATGAGAAATACCAGGAAAATTGGAGTTGAAGCCTTGCAGTAATGTGGAAGGAAGCTAAAAATGTTCTATCTACACTACATGAGTCTCCTGTGACATGAGAATCTTTAAAACAGTACAGAAAAATATCAGGGAAAAATAATTTAAACAAAGATATATACTGCTTCATTGACTATTTTTTAAGTTCAGAATGTAACCATCAAGCAGTGAAAGAGGCTTACATAATAGAATTAAATTATAATAAAAATCCCAGTTTCATGTCCATATTAAATACAGTATCTAAGGAGAACAATGAATGAAAATATATACTTAATTAATATCAATCATTCAAATATAAATGTTAATATGAATATAATGTGGTTTGTTCTTTCTTTGCTTTGACAAAAATTAGTTTTGATACAAAAATCAAACAACCTACAATGATGAGGAAAACAATGAACATTATAGCAGTGCTAGGGCATAAGCCATGGTCTCAATGAAAATCTCTTCATGATTTTTTATTCAACCACATTGTTAAAGACAGCATGACTGGTAAAATCTAAAAACATTACTTTTGAGCTAGAGTAAAAAAATATATTTTTCATAAACTACATGTTGATTTTTATACTTTTCATGTGTCATTAAATGAATATAAAAAATGTCAAATGCTTTCGGAAATCAGCTAAACGTATCTAGAACAATTGTGAAGTGCAGAGGTATGCCTATATATGTGTGTATTGGGTCTGGCTGAGATGGTGTTCATTTCCCCACTGTAGTCTTCACAATGCTGTGCTTTGCATTGATAGCTGGAAGGGTGGTGATAACACACCAGTGTTTTGGCTACTGCTGAGCACAACATTAGCACTGACCCAAGCAGGCCAGCTGACCCAAACTGACCAAAGGGATATTCCAGACCATATTGTGTCAGCTCAGGTATAAAAGCTAAGGCAAGGAGCAAGAATGCAGGCATTCCTTGTCTCCAATGGCTGCCTGCTGAGGAACCATCACACGTACCGAAGCCCTGCTTCTCGGGAGAGGTTGACCATCACTGCTCTCGGGAAGTAGAGAATAAACCCTGCTATCTTTTGCTTTGCTTTTGCACGCACAAGCTTTTGCTTTGCTTCTGCTTTAATAAACTCCCTTACCCCAACCCATAAGTTGTTTTCCATCTTAGTCTCTCCTGTGTCTGGCTAGGAAGAGGGGAGTGAGAGAGCGGCTGGGTGGGCACCTGGCATCCTGCCACGGTCAAGTCACCACAATGTGTATATATGTATTTATGTCTGAGCGTACACATGTATCTGTTTATCTTGAAGAAGACCACAGAACTTTACCATGTTCACAAAGCAAACTACTACATCAGTAAACTAGTAGAAAACAGCGCTCTTCACTGCTTTTGGTTCTCTTCTTGTCTACTAAGGTTAGCAAGTTGGCATAATAATTCACTTTTAAAAAGTGAATTACTTTTGAAGAAACTAATACATAGTCCTAAGTGGTAAAAATCATCATAAACTCTCTCTTCTATTTACATCTATCTTTTACTAAGAATAACTTACTAATTCAAGTGGAGCCAGGACAGAGAGAAAAAGGAGCAAAGCAAAACCCTGTATGTGTGAAAATCCGTAAGTATTAGATAGCTAAACAAACCCTAACTCCCTCAGTGTTGCAGTAACATCAAAACCTTTCACTATTGTACCAGTGTGTCAAAATATGTCAACAAACCATCACACTGCAAGAAGAATGACCTTTCAGTTCTTTATGTTTGGGCTGCCAATGAAGCTTTGGATACCGGGTATGCATGAACAGTTTTCCTAGCCACTTGACAAATGCAACTCCCAAGGTTTCCTCCAAGTTTAGTTGTTACACTGGCTTTCAACTTACCAGTACAACTTTTTAAACCATCTGCAATTGAATAATACTGAACTTGTTAACAGAACAGAGATCCATAAACCCACAGCATAAATCCCTCTTCCCCTGCCACCTACAATCAGACAACAATTATTACTTCAGTCTTCACAGTAACATGTCAAACCATTTTAAAGACTTGAACAGCAAAAAATGTCTATCATTCTGATGTTCTAATTCCGCCCTTGCTCATATATAACTCATAGTTATAGTCAACTGCAAATGAATTTGAATCCTCTTCCCAAAACACCCAAGAACACATCATCTGTGATTGTGACTGAAATACAATGTTTTGCATCATTTCTGTTTGCACTTATTTGAAATAAATACCCTTTTTAATCTACAGGACTCTATGATAATTTTACTATGAGTGTTAGTTTTAAACTAAAGTCTCAAGATCAGACATAATGTATTAATTAACAAGACAATGAATCATAAATTTAGGCTTCCAAAAAGTGTGGTTACTATTTTAAAATCACTTATGGGAAACTTGCTTTTATTTATTTTTTCAAAAAAGCAGAAGCACAGGACTAACAACATTTAGAATGCAAGCAAATGAGGGAAGGATTTTACTGCAGAGATGACTTACCATTTTTATTCAAAAGAAGATGAAATGCTTCTCTTTCACTATGTGAAATTGCCTTTAATATCAATGTCAAATATGACATTTTCCTACGGTCTTCCTCACATATAGTAAAGTTTCTTTAGCTAATAACGACGTCAAGCTTTCTCCTGGGACTCTCTAGAAATTACATTCCAGAATGTACATATGTCTTAACCATGCTTGCAGAAGATAGAAAATGTAAATTGCTGTATTTGAGTTTATATCTTCTTACAGCAAGTCATTGACAGTGCACCCACTAATTACTATTTGAACTGAGTGTTGTTGATCTCTATATACTTCTTAGAAAACAGCAGTCGTGCCTATCAGCTCTGACTAACAGACTTTTAAAGCCAGGACTCCAAGTTAGAAAAAAAATTAAAAATTAGACACTACAGGAAAAAAAAAAAGGGAACAACAACATTCATCTAAACCCTAAAACAATTTACAATATGTTCACAGACCCTGTTCTAAAGTGCAATCTGTGTAACTTCCTGTTCATGCTCTCCAAATTACCTTTGGTCACACTGGCTATTCAACAGTTTTTATTCTCATAGTTACAAGAAATACACCAATGTAGGCCAGTGAATAACGAAAAGTATGGTATCTACTACACGTGCACGAAGCAATTATATTTTGCACATGTAGTTGTTTTGCTTACCCAGTGGTACTGAAAGCTACAGCCTGCTGAGTAGATACCACCGAACAAACATAAGGAGGGAAGGGATTCTGTAAGTACATGAAACATTTCAAGTTTTTCCAGTATGTACAAGAGCTTTTTTTTTCTAAAACATCACTCTGCAAAATCAGTCTGGGAATATGCAAGACCAAATTTGCCTTTTTCCTGTTTCTTTACTATTAAAAAAATCTCAAATATCTAAAGAGCATCTTAAATTACAACTGTGCATATCCACTGACAAGGTACACTTTGTACATTTTTAATGTGAGGCTTAATTTGAAGATGAGGTTGCAGTGCACCACTGCAACTGAAAATTGCTTAACAATACCATTGATGTATGAGCCATAAAAACCCTTGCTAAGCTGTCCCTGCAGAACTCAGAGTAATAAAAAGGTGTTCTTTTGCACTGAGGTGAACAGACATGGTTGACTGCATCTAGGGAGCTGTTCTGTTAAATGAGAAAGTGCCATTTCTTTCCTGTCAGTACAGACCAATTTAAGACACTCACAGATTTAGTTAGCACAGAGTACAGGATTTAATGAAATACACATATAACAGTAAACAAACCACAGCTATGTTCAAAGCTTTCAGTGGCATTCTGAGTAGAATTCATCTTACATCTGTGACATATGGGAAAAGAATCCAGAAACTTTTCCAGTCTGACTCCTCATTTTTAGAGAAACAATAAAAAAACTGAATGGAAAACCCCTAAAATCTCTCACTTTCATTCCTTTCAAAGTATCTAGTTTATATTTCTATCCACATCTAACAGGCGATGTTACAGATTTTCTCTTCAGTTTCATTTCTGCTCTAAGTTCAACCAACAGATCAGGTCTGCAACACTCTAAACTAGCAGCGGAGTGTCATGATATCTCTATTGTGAACTGATGCTACTTCTCCAAATGATTTCTCTGTTCAGAGGAAGGGAGACACAAAGATATGGTGAATTGACTGGGAAGCTGGTTCTCACTTGAGAGATAGGCTGATTAAATAACCCAAAATTAATTCACATTTTGGGCAGCTACACCTGTGTCCTTTTACATAAATAGTTTCAGAGACCAACGAAAGTTAACTGTCTAACGTATTTGCAACCTAATCTGTCAACGTGTGTTCATTAACTCAACTGTCATTATATTAGAAGCTACAGTAACTCTGAGCTCATTTCAGAAGATGTAACACTGTCAGTTTGGCCAAGTGGTAGCAAAATCAAGACTAACAGGATTTGTTCTTTAAAGAAAGGCCAAAGAAATCTGCCTAATTTCCATGGTTAACCTATCATTAAATTTTAGATTTAGGGTGTAACAAATCTCACTAAAGAGAGCTCTAGTTTCCCTTATATGAATGTAAAGTCATTATATGTAAGAAGCAACAATTTTTGTACTTCTTTTTAATATGAACAACTATAACAGATTTGGCAAAATCTCAAAACTACTTTCAAAATGTTTTATTGATCTACATATAATTTCAGTCTAACTTTTGCAACATTAGAGATACTTGACTAACAGCTCAGTGAGAAAATGAGAAAATACTCCATTTTTGAAGTTGAATTATTAATTAGTACATGTTGAAATTAAATTGAAGTTAGCTACGTCTTGGTTTATTGATAAAAGTGTAAGAAATTTCCTTTGGGAATGTCAGATTCAAATGATACACTTTATTCTCAAATGTTTTACACATTTTTATAGCTCAAATCAAAATGTGGATAGACACTTTGTCAGGCACAATAAAAAGAAAGAAACTTCAACTTTGCAATGGCAATTTTATTGCAAACAACAAATGGATCAGTGCCTTCATCCTACTTGTCTACTCAGCTTTCACCCCATCTCAACTTAGTAAGTATCTCTATGCTCATGTTATCTATTTAAAATTCACTTCTTGGAGCTGCTTTTCTCTGATACCATCATGGATTCCTTCAAAGACATCCTTTATACTCAGAAAGTATTCCAGCCAATACATCTAATGGCCGCCTCCCGGCCTGAGCTACTCCATTTCATTTACACTGATGTGCAGTTCAGCACCAATTGCATAAGCATCTTTCCTGCCATTCTCACCATTTGCCTAGATATTGTATATACTCAAATTTCTTTCTAAGTTTTATATTCTGTTTATATGTTTCACAATTTATTTTCTACAACTTCCCTGTAGTATCTTCATCCAACAACTGACAGCCTTCCGGAGCTTCCCATTGCTTTGATTCAAGTTTTCCAAGTCACTGATTTCTGGGACTGACAAATAAGAGCATGTCCTTATGTCAATCAAGAATGTTGCTGCAGAGCATAATTCCAAACTTTGATGATGTTGTTCTCAAGATTTGGTTTCCCTTTCTCTGATGCCTTCTATGGAATTTGCTTTTAAAGTATTTCCAAAGGTAATGCTAGCTATTTTCACCTTGACATTCCTCATTTTCAGCTGAAATACTAATGGTCAACAGACTAGACTGATGCTGGAGGGAAACAAAAACTCCCTTTTTGTTGCATGTTCACATGTTTGTGCCATGTTCTCTACTATCCCTCAGACGGTCTCTTGCTAACACTGAGCAACTAAATTTATGCTTTAAAAAATCCTTTATTAAAACTTTCATTTATCTCACTTACTATCTTGCTTAGGGTTCTACCACATACAAAAATGGCACTGAAGATAAAGCACTGTGCTTAAGATTTTTTTTTGAAAAAAATCCTCCAGTGAGGGGGTATGTAGGACCATGGAAAGATATATAAATATACACAACACTGACTTTTAGAAGAATAAAGCAGAAGTATTTTAACCATCTTGAAAAGAAAAAATCTTTGTACCAATACCAATGACATGTTTAAAACTTCTGTCTAGCATAACTTATTTACCTCCTTACATTCCTGCAAATACTTACTACATTTTTAACTTGAAGATAATTGTTATTCCTGCTTCAAATGTAGATAATACACAAAAGAAATACTTTATTAAAAAAAACCCCAGTGAAACAGTATTGTCCCAGATACAATGACAATAAGCAATAAAGTTCTTCACACACAAAGCCCACTTGGTTATACTGCAAAGATTTTTTTAAAAATTTGTCATCTTGCACGTATTCCAAAACTTTACAGCAAAATCTTCTTTCAAAGTCAGTACTAAAAAATTGACATATAACTTCTGTACCGAAGTAACTTACTCTGTCATGTAGCATCACTGTAAAATCACCAGATGTATCTGCTGCATGTTAACAATTAGGATATGAATTTTTCACAAATATTTCATAATTCCAATTTGACATGCTAAGTAATGACATTCAAAATGCCAGACTAGTAACATGTATTTTGTCTGCATGGTTTAATACCACCGTCACTACTGCTTTATCCAGTAACTTCTTTTTAAAATGTAATCCTATTTATCTATAAGGAAAAATAATAGAAATATACCTGTTCCAGTAGCTCCAAAACTGGTCCTGCAAATAGGCTTGGTGGCTACTTTCATCACCGAATGAGGCTTTGCTTTCTATCCAGTGAATTATGTGTCCTTCCACAGCTAGGGTGACAGCAAAAAAAGAAACTGAACTCTGAAAATCAAACTCAACAGCCTATAAGAGTGTGTTTGTGAATATCGTATTTACTTCACAATCTACCACATAATTCATGCTTGCAACAGTTACATATTTGTAAAAATTATCTTTCAAATGTGCATAAAAAGGACATTTAAAAAACTTACCAGAAAATACTTTAACAGATATTGATATCAATTTCAGTTTAATTACATCCTGTTCTAGATATATGCATTTATTCTAACACAAAAAGAAAAAGAGATCAGCCTAAGAAGCATGTTAATGGTGACTCTTATCAATGTATAAAACTTTCTGAAGGGTAGGTGGTAAAAAGAGGGAGACAGGCTCTTTTCAGTGGTGCCAAGCGACAGGACCAAAAGAATGGGCATCAAAAAGCAGGAGGTTCCATCTGAACATTAGCAACCACTTTTTCATTGTGAGGGTGACTGAGCATGGGCAAATGTTGCCCAGAGAGGTTGTGGATTCTCCCTGCTTGACATACAACAACTGTCTGGACATTGTGTTGGGCAAACAGCTCCGGGTGAACCTGCCTGAGCAACTAGCCACCAGCCTCAGCCATTCTGTAATTCTGAAAGTTCACAATTTTCCCTGCTAACTTTAGACCTTGTAAAAACCAACAGTTCCCTCATCTCCTCAAGTCCTTGAAGCTTCCTGAGATTCTTCACAGTAATTATGGAAGTGAAGGGGTAGAAATTAACTGAAAACTCTCCACATGTGGCTTGACATGAATGAACCGCAGTAAGATGCCAAACCTCCCTGTTTCAAATATGGAGTCCTTTAGTTACAAAGGTATTTTCTGTTTTGTTATTAACATCACCACCATTTTTTTTTTTGGAAACATGATTAGGTATACAAACATCACTAAGCTAAGGAAAGTCTTTAAAACCTTTTCAGAAGACTCTCATATACACAGTTGTTCGCTGGATAACAGGTGATTGTGCTGAAAGATGGTATTTCAAGCAGTTCTGTGTAGTGATGCATTTTATAGCACACATTCCATTCCTTATACTAGTGTACAAATCAGTTATCTCAGTAAGAATTTCAGTTGTTGTCAATATGAAGAAAAAAAACTAGTCATGTATATGACTTTCACACAGTACTTCCAGCCTTTTTACTTTCTCTGACAGACAGAAAAGTAGACATCTGCATAGACAGGTGCTGCATTCTACGGAGGCAAAGCAGAAGTCTTTTGGCACAAAAGCCAATTTACAAAAGGTGATTAATAATCCTTTACATTTGCACAATTTGGATGTTTTTTCTTCTGTGGCCCAGTGACTAGGTCATCTGGTTACCTTCTCACATGACCTCAAGACCAGAAAAGGTGGATGAACTTTATGACCTTTATACCTACTTTTATTCTTTATTCTTTCCTGCTATTCAGGCTTTTAAAAAACAGTGAAGAACTGCAGAGTTGTATCTGCATCCAAAGTGATGGTAAAAAGAATAACTGCACCACAACAAATCTTTATACAATGACCTATAGGTGTAACAGTAATACTCTTAAGACTGCTTTGAACTGATTTGTTCTAGGAGTAAAAGACAATTACAGGCATTTCAGAGTTTAGTTCAGAAAGATAGTGGGAAGAGTACATCAGAGGGAACAGGGATTTGGAGGTTCTTGTTGTTGTTTTTTTTTTTTTTTCCTTTTTTGATAATGAGATAAAAACATGCAGAGACTAAAGAGGAAACACTGGGTACCAAACTAGGAAGTTCTTAAAATTATTGGGTAACTCCTGAAGAGACTAGTATCCTGTAGTATCCTAGATTATGCTTCACTTAAGTAGCCATAATATTTTAGCATGAACTCTTCTACACAAAACAAAATTATAAAAGTTCTTTTAAAAGACTTACCTACTGGTACTTCTAAAATAAAGTCTGGTGTTTTGTCATAACCCTTTGCACGAAGTTGATCTTCAGCTGTACATACAGAATAAGGAGTACTGTTTATAAAACTATTCCATTAAGTAGACAGCAGCATAATTAATTTTATTTTAAATAAGAGTACAAGAATTACTAATGCAGTCATACATATCTTTCTTATGCATGCAATGCTGTGTCAAATTAAATGAACCTTTGTAGAAAACCTGAAGCATGGATATAAAAATGCTTCTTTGTCATCCCTGCATTTTTATGTCTTCATTATAAACATCATTAATTCAAGCTGTCATACAGTATTTTATAACCTCCAAATATTCAAAGTAAAGAGGTATATTCGCTGATTGAAAGAAGAGCCTCTCCACCTTCGGATGCGTAAAGATTAATCCTACCAACACCACAAATGTAGATATACTGTAGCTGTCTTCTTGGTTTTATTTTTAATGTTAGCATAAAGTTGTTTAAAAAAAGGCATGAAAATCCTTCTCTCCCAGGAATTTATTAAAGTAGAGAGGAGCCATAATTTTAGTTTCTCTTGCATTCTGGATTCTATAGAATTTATCCAATTTCAGAACATACAAAGATTTAGAAATTCTGCTACATTAATTATACAACTCTATTACTTACAGATATTAGAGCTGAATATTTCAAGAAGTAATAATGAACAAAATAAAATCGCAAAAGACAAAGGGTGCTCCCTTAAAAAAAAAAAAAAGAAAAAAGGCAAAAAAAGCCCAAGCAAGCCCTTAATATTTTTAAACTATTATCCTTCATTTCTGATACCATTACACTGGTATTTCTGAAACACCATTTCTCCATTAGAATTTGGAGTGACCTGGTCATTCAATTCCAGGCATGGCTTTCTGTCTTCACCCAGGCTTAACTAATGGCACTACCTAGTAACAAGTAAGGCTGTGTAGCCCCTTAACACCTACTGGGCTGTTGACATTGTCATGCATCCCATTCGCCTTTCTACATCACCTTTGATTAAAATTAATGGCCCATTCTCACTGTTGGGTAGCTTATTTCCAATCCATTTATCAGGTTAGGACAGTAGTTTCATGGCCAATGTTCAGAACTCAGTTTTTGAATACTTTGTGCATATCCTGAAAGGTCAGCAGTTTGAGTCCAAGTAACATTTTAATGACAAGAAAAACATAGAGTCTTAGAAATCAAAATATTGTAAAAGTGCCAAAATCAAACTCTCCCACTCTTTATTGAAGAATATAAGTCTGAAGTATTATTTTATATAGTGAACTCATTCTGAAAGTAGGACAGGAGTAAATTTGGAAAGCTGTAAATTCACTTCTCTGTAAACTGCAATAGCTGTTTATTCTTTTTGAGAGTTGTACTATTTTTTTTAATTTTGAGAGCATTTCTTCACAATAAATAGACTATATTGTAAATACAAGTCTTTGCAATGCAATATTTCATTATATCACCCAATCAGGTAATGAAAAGCATTTCTAGGATTTGGAGACGGACTTGGTTGTTGGCTATTTTTTCAAACTAAGATTGTCACATATACGGATAAATGCTGTTAAGAAGGTTCTAATTTAACAGAACCCATAAATAGAGAGTTTTATACCATAACATAAAAATGAATTAATGTTCTATGTAATGTCTCGATCGTGATTAAAAAAAATCCAGTTTCATCCAACTCTATTTAACTGTAACCTGCTCTTGTTTAAAATGATCTAGAATAGACAATAGGATGACCCAGCTGAAATGTTCATCATTCAAGAGCAATAGCATTAGAAAGGTCAGTCTTTTCTTTGCATCTAACAAATCCTACTACCACAAAATAAGAGAAATGCACCTTAAAAAAAAACTCACTGAAAACCAGGACAGATAAAAACACGCTTGGATAGGTCAACTTGGAAAGTCTCTGAACAAGAGCCTGTGTCAGCATTACTTTTAATATTCTTCAGCAGATTCTTTTATTGATTAAAAAAGAACATGGTTTTTGTTTTAAATCTGTTTTTGAATGTCTTTATTTGGTTTTTCCCAACATTTAGTGATAAACGCTGGAAAATATACTAAAAAGAATGTTTATTGTTGATGTGAGTTGTCTACCTTGAAGAGGAATATAATTTTGTATTATTTCCTCAAGTGTTTTGAAGCTTTATAACTCTGAAGAAAAAAATAATTATAGAAACTCCCCAGAATCGTTATAGAATTTTTGTTTTAAACCATAATCCCACCAAAAAGATGTTCTAGCTTTTCAGTTCAGCTATGTTTCACATTGGTCTAGAAACTACAGAGGTAGCGTTCTGCACCTCAAAAGATCTTCTAGCTCTAGCATGGATTAAGAGAATAATTTAATAACTGTTTGGAAGCTAGCCCACAGCAGCTTTGACAGTTACACCTATGCATCCTCAGATATGCAAATTATGTGGAAACAGCTCCAATAAGTATTTTGTCTACAGATTGACCATTAATTCTGATTTCCAACAAAACTGCAGCTTCATCTTTGCCACAACTTCACACTCAATCATAACCATTTAACACATCATTGTTCTTATACTAGCCTCTGGATATTACAAAGAAACAAAACATTCTTTTGTTGGTGCATGAACGAGTTGCAACTGCAAATTTAAGATCACAGCAGAAAACATGGATCAGATCTCATGATTTATATCCAAGCTACTACTGAGGGACATCATGGTGGGAGTTAAAGGAGGATAAAGCTCAGTACCAACCCATATAGGTAAAAGCTTTCCTAATTTATGGTAAAGATATAAAAATATCTCTCTCTCTCTCTATATATGTAAAGGATCTATATATAGAACTTAAAAATTCTTGGCATTTCAGTATGGTGTGTGAAGCTATTTTGAGAGAATGCTTCTGCTGATCACTTCAATCTCAGGCAAAGTATTTTTCTAAAGGGAGGACCTGGGATTTGATGTGCTTCCCATGAGCAGTGGATTAATAAAATATAACTCCATTAGTGTGCATAGGTTTCCAATCAATTTCAGGGTGAGTTTGAATGTGTTACTTCTGATCTGTAGGTTCTGAAAGCTAACTGCTGTACAAACAGACAAATTATGTCCTGAACCTGAAAAACTGTTTCATGCTCCAATACTATACTGGGGCAATTTATATTCACTGTGTCCTTTGACTGTGCTGTCTTCTCCTGTACTAGATTCTCTGTTGCATAGGTGAACAGCTGATACAACCCCCCTGACTATTCTGAAGGACAGTACACTGGAATAGTACACTAATATGGAAACCGTGAAAATTCTGGGTTTTATATGTTAAAATGTAATGGAATTGCAAGTCATAAGCCATCTTCAAAACTGGAATGAAGTCTTACACAACAAAGTCTGAATTTGTGAACCTATAGGAAATTCTGTCATCTCTTCTGTTTTCCTGAGGTTTCCTCAAGCAGTTTTGGAAACAGTTTTTCAGAAATAAAAGGTTTTATTACGAGTGACTCAAAAGGGTTCATCTTCTAGACACTTAAAAAAAGCTTTTCTTTTCAGAAAAAAACCAAAAACCAAAACCCAAACACATCTAGAACCTGAAAGACACTTGTAATGCACAGGCACAATAAACACAAATGCTTAACATATAAACAGTAAATTATGCTCTCTCATTTATATCTTCATATCCTAATGAGTTAACTCATTCCAGATGTTTTGATTTGACAGCATAGATTTCTTAGACCTTATTTCTAAAGACAAAATTGATGCTTATCCAAGTTCACAAAACATTAAAATGTAAATCTGACGTATACTGCACAAGCTTACACAAGCGAAATAAAATCATAATTGTTGGGTTGAGGATCCCTCAGTGAGTCATCTAATCCATTCCCTTGTATTGTGACAGGATTGATTTCATTACCAGCTTTGATAGATGAGTGTCAAATCCAGACCTTAATTTTCCATTGGAGGTGATTCCATAACCTTCCCTGACAGTTTGTTTTATACTTCTTATTCCTAGAACTGTTTGGTATTTTAACTCAACATCGTCTCTGCAGTTACAGCTTAAGTCTATTACCTATATGTATGTTCTTACAGTCAAGTAGGAAAATCTACTGCTTCGCATTTTCCTAGTGCCACTTGAAAGCTTGTGTGTGATAGTTATTCCTGTCCTTTTTCCACTTTTGTATAAAAGAGCACACTAACTCTGTTCTTTAATTGTACAGACAAATATTTTTAAAAGCTTAATACGCCTCCCAATTTCTTAAATTTGTTTAAGGTTTCCAAAATCAGGAGAGATCATAGTTCCTGGTAAAACCAGAAAATTCACAGAACATTAGTACAATGCTCAACCATTAACAAAAGACAGTATTTCACTTTGCTATTGTCTCATCACATAAGGAATCCAAGATTTAAGAAGTCATTGTTTACTACTGCATTAAGAGAACGGGTGCTTTAAACACTAATCTTTATTTCAATGGCACTCGTGTAAAAGAAACATACTGCAGGCTAAAAGAAAAAAATGAAAATCACTTCCTAACTAATTAATTCTTAAAATAACTTTAAATACACGGAGCGTGAAAAAGAGTACTTGCATTGATTGGGAGGCAGGGGGCAAAAATTCAGCAGCAACTGCACAGAAAAGTAAATGAGTGAATCCTCTAGCTGTTCTTTCATACATAAAGCATTCTGAAGCTAATATTTCTTATGCTTCCTCCTAAGTCTCATAAGGTCTAGATTATGGCTAATATCTCATGACACCAAAAGTAATACTGCAGCAGATATTAAAGCATTTTTTTCAGCTACTTATTCTATAAAATATTAATTGCAAGCCTGTGCATGTACTGTATATAAAAGGTATTAGGTAACTGAGTTCCTGCTCAGTTCTAAATCAATAAAAGATAACATGAACAGCATCAATCATTTTTTACTCTTCCTTTTCTACCTAATACAAGGAATGTTGAGGCTTATTTTTTTCTTAGGTAAACAGTCACCATTATCTTTAAAGTTAAGAACACACTGGCTAGTCTCTACTACAGATTCTTACCTATGAAAGAGAGATTTTTTTCCAAAAGCATTTCTCGCAGCAAGACTTCATGCTCATGCCCAATAGCGCTAATAGCTTTAGGTTAAGAAATGGAAGATTACTTTGGAAAAGAAGCAACTTCATAAAAACATCATAGGTAAAGTAATTCATCGTAGAATTCATTGACCTTCATCTGCTTTTCAGAAGTGATCAGTGATTTGAACTCTCAGTTCTAAAAATCCTTACAGGGATTTTCAGAAGTATGTATCATTTTATGAAAATCAGACTACTGCATCAAGAGCATGCATTTCACAGAATTAAGACCCACTTGACCATATTTATTAAGTATAATTAAGGACAATATTTCCATTTTTTCTTTATTCTCCCTCTAAATTTAAGAGAAAGTGTGATCTTAAAACACACAGTTAAATATCTTTTAAGTTGCTCTTTACTGACTAGTGTATCAATTCTCCGATTCAGCAAAGGATGAAATAAACTGGGATTTTTTTTCTTTATATTCTGAAATTGATAGGCACTACATCCATCTGAAACACCTTACTGTAAAAAACATCCTTTTAATTGATTTTTCAGAAGCATGAACTAATGCCAGGGAAGGACAAAATAATATTTTATAGTGAAGTCCTTTTCACTTCACTGACAGCTGTTGATCCAATGTGCTATTCTTAGTGGTATGTAAAAAAGTCACCAGATTAAATATTTTTAATGTATCCTTCTAGAGGTCAAAGTTCTATTCTGGAAGCTTTGAAGAAGAATCCTATGGAATATCATGGTAAAAGATCTTACATTAAATGCAGTTAAGTTCCAAATTCTGTTTAGAATAACTTCTGAAAACTTAAACTACAGATCACCTTACCATTACAGTTAATTATCTAATTTATATGAACACTTCATGCTGAACAGCAAAAAAATAATAATTCTTTGTAATCATTTCACATGTTTTTATTAATTGAAACTACATATTATGCTAAACTCTACTAGCGGTTTCAGAAGAACAGCAAAAAGGTAAGAAAAATATTGCAAACAGAATTTATAATGCACCATAAGCAGAAACACTGCTTATAATAATACCTGTTATTGATGTATGGCAATGACCATGGGGCAAAACTTGTAAATAACTTCACAAGCCATTTTCTACTCATGCAATCTAGCAGCCTAGTTTCCCGTAAGCATCTGAACTATTACTGAAAAATAGCCTCTTGGCATTTACAAAGAGGTTGACTTCATACTTTAGTCCATGCATATACAATTAGATAGTTACATTTAAAATCAATATGCAATCCTTCAGAAGACATTATGCTTTTAAAACCTTAACTTTAAATTGATTTTTAACTATTTTATGCACCTCAAAATTAATATCTAATTCAGCAACATACTTACAGTAATGCACTCACATAGCTTAGCATTAAACTTTTCTGTACCAAAATGGAATTGAAAAACTTCTCATTACTCTCATCAGTGTCACTGCGTATTCAATAACTGACTTGAGCCAGAATCTGAAGAGGATACAAAAGTCTATTCTAGACTGCAGGCAAGCTATTCTTTAAAATGGTTCATATTTCTACATATGTGTCATTATTACTTTTAAACATACACTTTCAAAAGTCTACAGGCAATCAGTAGACTTCAGAAGTCTCCAGATTGCTCATGCACAAAATATTAATCTTAAAATCTGGATATGAAAATTAGTGACCAACAACCTTTTAAAAAGTGCAACTTATTAATCCACTTTTTGAGAGCTTTGTTTGATCTTGAAGATAGTCCCAATGAATACTTAAAATTACAATTTAAAGCACAAAATACAAAGAAAATTAGATTGCTATCCTGCTGTTGTTAAAGTTAATGGGAGCAGGGCTGAGACTGTAGTAGACATCAGACAAGTATTTCTAGTAGAAAGAACATATTTTTAAGGAGTGACAATCACATGTATCACACGTACAACTCGTACTGTTTTTCACGCATAACTAAATATCACAGTAGCTTTCCTATCCTGCAACTTGACAGTGAAATCAAGATCTTCCCCCAAACTGCATGCAGAGATTCGTGGAAGGATTTTCCAGGACTTGGGAGGGAACTGCCTTACTAGCCTGCTCAGTGATAACAGGCCATGATTTTGAAATTGTTCCTTTGACTGCATACTGAAACAGAAGAGCTACTCCTTCAGTACTTTACTAAAGCAGATTTGGGGTCTCAGTGGTCATTCCTAACAAATTATAATCCTAGTCTGTAATAGTCAGCGTGGAGTTCCCTCAGTGTACTCACAGTGCACTGAGGCTCTCTAATTAACCATTTCAACATCACAAAAAAATATCCCCGAAAATTCAAGCTACATAGGGTTTTTACTACAGCTAGTATAATTTCCT
>NC_045642.1:34083523-34093523 GCF_009829145.1 Chiroxiphia lanceolata
GAACTGCTCCCATCTCATTATTCAAAAATAAAAAGGCACTTAGTATACTATGAACTGATTTGCCATTCTTTTTCCAAGAAATAAGATTCATCTCTGATCAACCCTACCATTAAGTGACAAACTGATGAATGTTTCAGAGATTGGGTAAAAGTTAGACTACTTTGCCATTTAAAAAAAAATGTTGAGAGAATATCAGATAGTTTTCTACAGCATTTATTTACATGTTGAAGGCTGCTTTTCACATCAAATGATTTGACAGTTCATAACATCATAAAACTAACCTTAACTGGATAATGTGATTTTCTTAGCCTCTATGTCAGCTTTCGTGCCAATGTAAGGTATATTGAAGTATTTCTGACACACATTCTGCCCCTGTGTAAAGCCACAGAGCAAAACTCAGTGCAGAAAAAAGGGCAATATCCTCATTACTGCAATTAAGCATTATATAGTAGTTAACCAAAATATAGGGATGTCAGAAATACTGAGAAACACCTAAGAACATCCTGAAATGCTGGAAATTGAAGCAGAGGGGAAGAGATGATAATTAATTTTGATATATTGACAGGAATTTGATATTTTAAATATCTTATCTTGGTCAAATAAAATTCATGTTTAATGAATGTCAGTTTCATATTCAATTTACTAGTTGTTTATTTTTCCATCTGTACACATTAATACTGCTTTGTTTCCTTATTGTTGGTGATATAACTTCTCCTAATTAAATGCATTATATTTCACAGCAAATAATACATTTTGTGAAAGTCTAATAAAATTAGAAGTAGGCCTTAGAGTGTCTAAGTTGGGTAAGGTATAAAAAAACCCCTCATACACTTAGAAAAAAATGGATTACATGGAATGAAACCAATGCTATCCATAGGCAAAATACATATAATATTCCTATATTCTATAAAAATTCTTGTGTCTTTTGAATTGGGTAAAAAACCAAATCTTTCTTTTACATTTTATAATTTGGGTTTCCAAAAACTGCTATTCTAAATACGATCTGTAAACAATTTTGAAATAATATTTAGTTCCAATTACGAATTTATTTGATCCAATTTGTTACACATGAACTGCCATTTCAAGTGGTTGCACAAGGATATTCTTCCAAGTTAAAAACGTTACACCAGCCAGTCAACACTGGGCCAGGAATAAGAAAACAGATAGGTAATTTCACAGTAACCAGTTTCCTTTTATTGCTCTTAAGGAACAAAACTTTCTATCACACATCAAAATTCTATCACCACACTAGAGTTCACAGGACACCTGCTAAATAACAGTAGTTCAGTCAGCACTATCACCCCACTCACTAGGTGATGAAGTAGAAAACTCATTTTGCAGAAAAGCCACTTGTTAAAAATTCATAAATTCATACAGAGACTCAAAAAGATTCTACCACAGCTTATAAACTAACATGTTATTCAAACATAACAAACAAAAGGAACTGAGAATGCAAAGCCAATAGCAATTCTTTTGCATCCACAAATCACTATTGCCATACATTGTTAAACATCCTGGACATGATTTTTCACTAAGGTGTAATGATTTTCCGTTAATAAGAAAATAGGCTTCTTTAGGCAAGGATTTAATATTTAATTTTTGCTATCCACCTACTTTGTGAAATAACACATGAGCAAATAGTAGAGAAAACTTGGAAGGAGGTAAATATTAGTGTCAATTATATGCTAAGTTAGCAGTAATTAGGGAATTATACAATAAAGTCTATATCCACTACATTATGTTTTTAATGATCACTGTAACAAGCATTTAAGTGACTGTGATACACTAAGGAATGACCAATGCCATTTTATAAGGTTGAAACATACTAAATCTTTGTTAAAAATCTTTGTTAAAATTCATTAGTAAAATTCATAAGCTAAGGAAACAAACCATTCTCACACACACACACACACACAAAACCAGAGAAAAATCACAAAGCCCCGTCAAGGGTTAGACTCTGAGAACAAGCAGAAATACATGTCCATTTCCTCATAACAAAAAGTTAGCAGTAGTGTGACATAAGTTGACACACAATAAATCAGGTTGTTTAAAATGTTTTGTAAGGACCTAACAAAAGTTAAGCAATGAGGTTATAGAGGATTCAAATATGTCAAACTCAGGTTACGATCCTGAGTGAAGATGAATCTGAGTAAACTGGCACCTATTGAAAAGCTGCAGCTCCACACAGATGTAAACTTCAGGTCAAGCACATGATGGCCTTGCATATGTCTTTTCAGGGCTGGGCCCTGATTTAACTTATGGAAAGAAAAGCAAAGAAATTTCAGAGCATAAGACAATACATGCTTCAATAGCAGATTGAGAAAAAGGATTTTGTAAGTGAAATGTGTGCCTCTTCATTCTGTCTACTGAATTGTTTTACCAACCTAAAAAGAAACATAAAATTAACTGTAAATCAAGCAATCCTTGATATTGAATGCAAGTAAACACTTCTGTCATATTGGATCAGCTAGGGAGAAAAAAGAGAATCACTGAGAAAAAAGAGAATCAGCCCTGAAGCAGAGAGAAAGAACAAAGTTCTTCAGAAAAGTAGATGGAATTTGAGACAGGAAAGAAACTCTACAGTCTGGAAAATAAGTTTAGGATTAACTGTACTGCTAAGGACTCAAAATTACTTTTAAAAGCTGTTTCTATTACTTGAACCTTCAGTTGTTCATAGCTTTCCTAAAGAAAACAACAACAGGGAATCTCCTAAAGTGAAAGAGATACTTTAGACTATTCACACAGTAAATTTAATCTGAATTATGGTATTTCATTGTTTGAAAAGTAAAGAATTTGGGGCTTGACATTTGGAGGTTACATCTTCAGAGACACTAAAGTAGAGTCCAAGACAGAAAATATTTCCAAATCATCGCATTCAGTAATGCACAGTGGAAGAAACAGGTCCGTTATCTCTATGTTTTACTAGTCTATAAATTGGCTGAAACAAGCTTTTGTATTCCCTAATGACTGGCTCTAATTAGGCTGAATAAGAAGAAATGGACTTGGAAATCTTACGAAACTCCTTATAACCTATATCTCCTGCTTAGACTCACCTGGAACCATCACATTCATTTCTGCCATCCTATCTCAAAATGTCCACTGCAAGTACTAGGGGTTCAAGGACAGAAAAGAATCAGTGGTGGCTTAAAAAAACATAAAATATTTGGGTAAATGAAAAATTTATTTTAGAAGACTCAAAAAAAAAAGGGACACCACAAAAGACGATGCCCGTTTACCATTTCTGTTGAGTATCAGAACATTAATGGGCATTCAAATTACTCTGAAGAAAGCATTTAAACATTTTTTCAATGCAAAGACATGTTTATGAAACTCATAGATACAAAACATCAGGGTCAAAGACATCACAGGATTTAAAAAATGCTGGATATTTAGCATTGTCAGTACTCAAAAGAAAACCAAGCAAACTGAAAGAGTAGATATTCTCAAAAAAGGATCAGCATTTTGAAGTGATTCAAAACAAAAGCCAGTACTTGCTTTAAGAACTTCTTTGGGAGACGAAAGATAGATGGGTAAAGGTTATCTGTAAGTGACTGCTGGAGGGTGGAGTTGGGAGAAACATATTCTCAGTGAATTTTTTGACTACCTGCTTGCTCACACCCCCACCAACAGGATCAGGGAGAAATTGGAGGGGTAAAAGGTAGAAAACTTGTGAAATAAAGAACGGTTCAATAGGGAGAGCAAAGGAAACTCACACAAACAAAGCAAAACAAGGAATTAATTCACCACTTCCCATGGGCAGGCAGGTGTTCAGCCATCCCCAGGAGAGCAAGGCCCAATCATGCCTAACATTTACTTGGGAAGATAAATGTTATCACTTCAAATGTCCCCCTTTCCTCCTTCTTCTCCAAAGTTTATATACTTAGCATGATGTCATATGGTCTGGAATATCCTTTTGGTCAGTTTGGTTCACCTGTCCCAGCTGTGTCTCTTCCTAACTTCCCATGCACCCCCAACTTCCTTGCCAGTGTTGTAGTACGAAACACAGAAAAGGCGTTGGCTCTGTGCAAGCCCTGCTCAACAATAGCAAAAACATCTTTGTATTATCAACCTTGCGTTCAGCACAAATCCAAAACACAGCCCCATACCAGCCACTGGGAAGGAAGAAAATTAACTCCACCCCAGCCAAAATCAGCATACCCACCAAACCAAACACTTCACTGTATATGCTTCTCTTCGGGGGAAAAGAATAGAACAAACAAGAGACGTAGCCATGCAGCTTAACACACTACTGGAAGGCATTCAGGTATAATAGAATAAATGGAGGATAGGCCCTATATAGAATGGACTAGACTTTTTTTTAAGCACCAAAAACAGGGTGGTTAAGCCATAATTAATTTTTTGGGAGAGGTATCACCACAGATTTTGTATACATGAATAAGAGATCAAAGTCAATTAATAATTTCTTAAAAAGAGTAAGCAATCAGTAAAATAATATGCACATCATGTGGACTGGAAACATATTCCCTTTTTCACTGAAGAAAACAACTGGGAACAGTTTTAATGTTTAATTACGGAAAAGTATTATAACCCATTTATTAAACATGTTTTGATTGGCTCCATCGTGTACTAAGGTCAAAATACAATTTCTAAATTCTCAAGCTATGACGTACTATTAGCTTTATGGATACTCTGCATGATTTCTTGGAGCCCTCAATCATTATTTTGACAGTTTTATCATACTGTAATAGACTTCTTTCAAGATAATTACAGTTACTACGTTCAATTTCAATCTTCTGTAGGACTTTTCATCTAGATAATCACATCTAGATCTTATTTCTTTCTTTTCCCATACATATACAACAAACTTTGTAA
Organism: Chiroxiphia lanceolata; assembly: GCF_009829145.1. Lineage (NCBI taxonomy): Eukaryota > Metazoa > Chordata > Aves > Passeriformes > Pipridae > Chiroxiphia > Chiroxiphia lanceolata. The sequence goes on from NC_045642.1 coordinate 34,088,357, forward strand.
AAGAGTTTTAATTATTTAACAGTGTAACTTTAAGGCTTACCAAAAGAAGTTCAAGAGCCAATTATACAAGAAAACTTTCATACTTAAAATCTCTCACAAAATTCATTTTATAAGCAATGAGCACTTACTTTCGCAAAGCAAAAATCAGAACATGTAACACTGATAGACCACAAAAGTTACTTAAAGATGTTAAGTTGTATACATCTCATGTTTCAATTTACACCTATTTCTCATCATATCACTACATCACCACTGTCAACAGCCTGCATCTATCTTCCTAATAACCTCCCCATAGGTAGCAGCAGGCTGTTCCTCAGCCCCCCATGAAACCATCTCTTCTCCTAGCTGAAAAAGCCCCAGTTCCCACAGCCTCTTCTCATGTGGCAAGTGCTCCAGCCTGTTTACCATCCCAGTGGCTCTCCAGTGAACTCTCCTCAGTCCCCTTTACACCTGTGGTTTAATGTAGGAACTGAGTTTTGCTGCTGAGCTGAATCAGTCTCAAAGGCATGAGAGAGCACAGCGCTGACCATGCTGCAACCACAAAGCAATGTGACTGAGTAAAGCTGAGATGACATATCTACCCCTGCTGCCTAAAGGTTCTGCCCAAAGGTATTTTTTGTGTGATCTAGCCCATCTAAACTATTCCTTTCAAAATCAGAAGAGATCTCATCTGGCAGCATTTTACTTTGTTGACTTGCTTATTTTTTTTTAATTTTCAAACAGTGGTTTCCAAGCTCCTCAGTCAAAGAAGTGATTAAACTCAGGGAAGTTTATCTCTTGAAGGCTCTAATATTTTTTGGATTAAGGTGACCCAACAAAGAAAGACAAAAAAGAAAGGAGTTTGTTTTATTTTAACTAAAATATTAGAACATCTAAACTAAGGAGAGGTCTCAGGGTCATTGATCCTACATGGGAAAAAAAAATCCCAATATCAGCCCTCAGCAAATTATTTTTCATTGGGTTTTAAGTATCTTTTCACTGATTCTTTTGGTGTTTTTCATTGTTTGCTTAAGAGAGACCTGAAACATTTGGATCTCCCTTTCAGATGAGTCTTCCTGTATTTTGTTGTATAGTTAGCTTTTTAATTGAGAAGTTTTAGTAACACCCTTCAGGGACTGCATTCAACACCCTTTTTAGCTTTTATGTTTTTTGCTCAAGCAGAGTCATTCTGAAGTAGAAACAAGTTAAGTCACGCAATGCTGTTTTAGTGCCTTCAATATGAAGTACCTGGATGCTGTAGTTATTCAAGACAAAACTGGTGGCAAGATGTTCTAGGGATTTAATACTCGTGCTTCCACACAGTGCTGCATATACGGTAGGGGAAAGTCTGAAGAAAAGTTTAAATTGGATTATTTGCAATGAAAGGCATTTTTAGAGAAGACAGCAAGGCTCATTCCCACTGCTATTGATAACACTGATGTAGCAGCATCTATACATTTATACATTTTACAAAGACTTCTTGACTCTGCTGTGGAAGGAACGCATCTCATGCTAAAGGATGCTTACCTCCTGTGAGTTAGAAGATATGCAATTCTCTAAACAGAAACAACTTAATGTAGTTGAGGACCATGATCTAAAATCTGAGATGACATTGGTCAAATAGCTCACCAATGTGCAATGGTTAACACTAAGCATGTTCCTGCCCAGTTAGGCCATAGGTTTGCTCTAATATATTCTAGAAAGAGAAGTTAGGATAGTTCAAAAAAAGGTAACTTTTAGCACCTGAAGGTAAACAGCTTTTCTCAGCAATACTGTCTCCAGAAAAAGTCTCTCCAGCACCGATTTATCAATGCACTACTGAGGCTGCATTCATCAGACATTTATACAGAAATAGGAAGACTGAGCCTTTCTCAGTGCTATAGAAAAGCTGAATTTTCTCTGAAAAAAGTAGACAACAGACTTACAGAGGTTAAAAAGAAAAATTGCCCTTCATTTTGTGTTCATCCATTTTTCCCCTTCTGGCTTAAAGAGGAAGCAAGGAATGAACATGTGTGGATTCAGAAGTATCTAGTCTTCATAAATCCACACCTGTCAAGTTTAAGATTGAATCTTTGCTTTGACACAAGCTCTCTATAGGACTGTGGCCAAGTTAATTAAGCAGCTCATGGTTCAAATGTTTCGTTTGTAAACTGGGAGGAGTATTTGGATGAAAACTCAAGCTGGCTACTGAATAAGCTACTATTTCAAGATCATCATCAAGAAGGTGGTATGTAGTGGTTAGAAACCTGGTCATGTCAGCATCATTCACTTCAATTGTGCATGCTGTCCAGAGTAAGTGGAAATAAAAGAAATATTTTCCCGCATATAAAATGAAAAGACAGACCAAGGGTGCTGGCTTCACTAAATTATTGTCAGTATTCATGTTGAAAAATATACAGTAAAACTAGTCACATGAAAATTATTCTTTTGCATTGTAGACATACCCTCCTGCTTCTGTTGCACTGTGGAAAATAAGCTGCTTACATGGGCTCTAGAACCACTCTCCAGTTTCTTCCACAATAGTTTTATATCAGTTGCCAATTTTCACTTGTAAGAGAAATTTGCTTTGAATACCTGCATGAGACCTGTTCTGTTACAGCATCCCTACATGACAAGACTATTACATGACAAATGAAAAAAACAGGTTGTTAACAGTCAGTCCAATAGTGATATAAAAAGAGCTCCCCATTCCTAAAAAGAGAAAAAGTGAAATACTGACAAGTAGATTAAAAAAATGGAGTGTAATCTAATTTCGGAGGCAGAATCCATTTTGGACATGGAAACAGAAGAATATTTTTTGTGTTTTGAGGATGCAGAATTTGTTTTCACTAGTGCAACTAATCTGCTTTGAAAGCTGTCCCTATCCTGGCTGTCCACTCTCACAAGGCAACGGAAGGAACATAGATGTTTCCTACAGACAAGAGGAAGATACACAATAATGAGATATGTAAATTCTTTTTTTTTTTTTCCAGAGAGGGAACTTCTACTTCTGAGAGGACAGCTGGTATACTTTCTGTCCACATCTTTGCAAAAATATTCTGCATTATCAGCATGAATTCAAAGACAGGAAGATGGAGAAATGGAAAAGTTAAGAGAAACTTCAAATGCTTGTTTAGAAGCACTATCATTAGTTAATATCAAAAATGGGACTTTCTCAAGTCTCTGTGTTAATTATGTGTGCAAATGCAAAGAACCTGTAATTTATGATTTTATCATTTTGAACAGTCAACAGAATGCAAACTTAAAGGACCACAGTTAGAAGCCACACAGCGAAATATGCTTAAGTAAAAAGCTCTTGATTTCTGATACTAATTAGCTGAACAACATTTCCTCCATGTGGATAAACACATGCAAAAAAGTACAACAGAACATTGCCAAGACCTACTGTGCACTTTTACTTTTTACTAGAAAGCAACCTAGCACAATTTAAGTTTTTGCATATTCAGTAGACAAAGTGAACAGTGTTATATTTGATTGTTTTTACAATCAGCAATATATTGCAGTCTACATTTTCACAGCCCGAAAGACTGTGATAAGCCTTGTTGAATGCCTAGACTTGTTAGGCACTCAGCAAATTCTCTTAAATGGGCTGTATTTTAACATAATTCCAGGCTACTAGCCTGAAACCAAATCCTTCTATGGATTCTGCATTAGTGCACTCTGATAATTAGTCAATGGTAATACACTTCTGAAAGATGAAGCGTACTCCAGATAAAAACCACTGTGTAATAAGGAAAAATGTGAAAAAAGACAATCAAATGTATATTTGTATCAAATGTATAGAGACAAGCAATTTGATATTCTAGCAAAAGAGCTTCTTTAGAGTTGAAAATAATTTCTAAAAGCTATGTATGTATTTTTAGGAGAGGTGATTCAACTTTGAAATTAGTTTTATATATGTTAAAGATTGTTGACATACAGAGAACTCACATTTAGGCAGTATTCTCAGAGCAAACAGATTACATTATGTATGCTGCATAGACATCCTAGGCAATTCTGAAGTCAGTTTTTTATTAAAAATAGTTCTTAAAATTCAGTAATAGTTATCGTTGTACTGTGCAATCTGTAACGCTGCACAGTTTGTTGCAGAACAGTTTTCTAAATACTGTTTTCTGTCAGTGTGTCTCCACTGGGCAAGTGGACTGTAGATGCATGTCAACAGAAGCAATGGATACTTGTTGCTCTGTGCAGCTGTTCAACTTGAGCATATAAACTGCATCTTGCTGGTTTTTTTAACACTTCACCAAAAGCTGAGTGTAGAAAGCCTGATGGTATGGATTTATCTTTTAAAGCTGCTTATTCAGTGGGTAAGAAAAAGTAGAGGAAGGTGGGAGGATATTCTGACCTCATATACATGTTACTGTCATGTTAATAATCAATAGCAGGTAGTCATATAGAAGAAGCTTGAGAGTGTATTTTACATTATTATCTAAGTGTAAATAAAAGAGGGTAGAAAAGGTAAGATTAAAGAAAGGTATAAGATTCAGCCCTTCTCCTTCTTTATGTAGTTGCAATCATGAATTTCTATTCCTGTTTACCATCTTTAACAATGATCTGGAGCATGTAAGAGTATAGTTTCCTCAAGTGTTCAGATGACAACCAATTGGGAGGCAGGGCTGCCATTCAGAGGGGCCTAGACAGAAGACAGGCCATGGGATGGGCCAGCAGAAATCTCATTAAATTTAGTAAAGGCCAATGCTGTGTCCTGGTACATTGGAAGAAGGAATCTCAGCAACAATGCAAGCTGGGATGGACAGGCTGGGGAGGAGCTCTGCAGAAAAGGACTTGGGAGCCCTGGTGGGTCAGCAAACTGAATGTAAGCCAGAACTGCATTGTGGCAGAGAAGGTGGACAACAGCAACCTGAGCTTTATGAAAAGGAGCAGAGCAAATAGATTGAGGGAAGCTATTATCCCCTTTACTTAGCATTTATTAGACCGTAACTAGAATACTGTTTTGTATCCTGGAACTCAACACTTGGAATTCTATGTTTTAAAAGGATTCTAAGTACATTTTAATGACAACATCAACTTTATTTTTCTTTTTAAGGATACAGAGATAACTGCAATATGTGGTGTTATATTTAGAGGGTTTCATTATGCTTATATAAGGCACCCTCTCTCCTTGGCCCCACAGTTTTGTTTGGAGTTAATCTTCCATACGTTGATAGACTAATCTGAGAGCTCTAGT